>NC_086330.1:249387468-249688563 GCF_032445375.1 Bacillus rossius redtenbacheri
TAAAAATTCATTGTGTGCTTTATTGATCAAATTCATAGATACTGTGAACTATAGAATATTTTCAAATGAAACTTCTTCACAGCCCGACCTAGACTACTGTCTGTGTAACCGAACAATGAGTAGCCTGCGGTAGGGAGTGATTCTCTATTAGCGATATTGTGCCTACTTCTGAGTGGCGACTGTCGGTTACTACCATTTTTTAAATTTCTAACATTTCGCTTTTAAATGTAGTTATAATTGATCTAAAAACTTGTTTTAATTTGATAAGATATGTAAATGACATTAGTAAATTTAATTTTTGCTCTCCAACATTTTTGTAGAGTTTTTGATGGTACAATTACTCAACCGGAAAAGAAATATATCACTACCTATTGCCATGAATTACAAAATTAGTAAGTTAATATAAAAGTGCAATGAATAAGGTTTATCTGATAAGATAATTATTTATCTTTTAAGCGAAAACATTTGTTAAATTATTCGGTTTATTATTCAAAAGATGCCTAAATAACATCTATTGTAGTTGAAAATTATGTTGTAATTTAAAATTGTTCTTAGTAAAAAAAATATTTGAAAAAATCTTTAGTATCCCTCTTTTTGAAGTACATAAAATATTTTTTTTTCGGAATAATTATTAAATCTTTATATAAAAAAGATAGAGTTGTTGTAAGGAAGTGTTAAAAGTTTATTTTTAACATATTATACTCGTCCAATCTTTTTGGTTATATATCATTTTAAAAATAAATACAATGTATCAAATTAAATTATCGTAAATTTAAAATTTAAATTTACGAAAGAAATTGAGCTCAGCAAATAATATTTTGTAATTTGATTGTTAATTTTATTTGAACTGACAAGTATGCATGTTTTTGCTCTAGCCACTGACACTGGCTGGAAAAAAAAGAAGCTTTTTGAGCCATGTCTGAAATGGGTTTTCAAGCCCTGTCCTGATAAGTTGAAAGTCAAGGTACGACTACCACAGCCGAGAGCATCTGAATAATATCCCTTTGAGTTGCGTAAATAAGTGCAAAAAAAACATTACAAGGCTTAATTATCTTCCCTGCTTTACATGCTAATCTTCCAAAGCAGCGTGAAAATCCCTCCTTCAGCGAAGAACTTAAGCCGGAAAAATATTTGCCGGCCATTTGCGCTTGTTCCTCGACGCCGGAGAGCGAACACGAGGGGACGAAAGAAAGAGGGGCAGCTCGTGCGCGACATTAGTCAGATGGCTACAAGCTAAGCGGATTGCTCGGGCTGCGGCAGTCGGCGGGACGAGTGCGCATGCGCGCCGGCTCCGGGACAAGCATCGCGCCGCGTTGCAGCTCTCTCTCTAGCGACCCACATCACCTTGTCGCGCACCCAGTGCCAAGACCCACGTCAACACCTTCACTTCTTTAGGCGAGTTATGGGAAAAAACATGATAAGTTAATAATTACTATGCGTGCGCAACATGCAACAAAAATTGACAGGATGGATAAAAAAAAGGCTACATACAAATCAAAATGTTATATTTGCTTTTAAATAATATACTTTAATCTTCTATACAAGTGATGTTATGTTCTCGCATGTAGAACTTATTTCCATTACAAATTTATACATTATAATTTAATAAATAATAAAATGTTAAAATGTATTACAGCATATTTATTAATGTTCGTTTTTAATTAAAATTTATCTCGATTATTTTTTAGTTAAATCATTAATTTATGTACGTTTTTTTAATAATATTGAGTACTGAATATTTATGAAAAAATTTAATTTGATTCACTACATAATTTACCGACCGTATTTATAATAGGCCCTACCACTCCTGTCCTTTTATTATTTTAATTCTATTAATTAATTCCATGCAAAATAAAAATAATAGTTTTTAGTTACGCCAAGTAAGTGTACTTTCTATCGCTCATACATAAATAAACGCAGCTATTTTTTTTTTACTGGAAAAGTATTAAGGAATATTTAGGGAGAATTGGTTAAATAATATAAAAAAAAAGCAAAAACTTAAGCCTAATTTCAATTAAAATTTAATTAATTTTAAATACAATTTTGGTTTTCAGTAAATTGAATAAAAAAACTTTTATGAATATAAAAACTCTGTACATCTTTGAGGATTCATCAAATCGGATATTTTAATGGGAAAAACGATTGTTCTTCTCAAGAATAATAGTCAAACAACTGTAAAATATGTTATACGTTTGCTGTAGGTACTATTAAGTTACTGTTAGCGGAAATATATTTATTTGTAAATATAGCATATTTTGTTAATCAAGTAATAGGATAGATTATTTTTTCATTAAAATTTTATTAGGTTTTATGCCATTACAGTACTTTTAAAATGAATACTTTTTCTTGTATTTTAAAAGGAATGTGAATTAGTATTTATCAATTTCCTACAGGCTTTATAAAGCCAGATAAATAATTTAGAAATATATATATATATATATATATATCAATGCCACTCAAAATATCACAAATTAAGTCAAATCTAGAAGCTGAAAGTCTGTTAATATGAAATTTGATCAGAATTAGTAAGATATAGTTCAGTGGGAACATAGAAACATACACAGACAGAAACATACACAGACAGAAACATACACAAACGCAGAGATAGGAAATTGTTCTTATAAGCATAACTACTTTTGGAAATTATAATTGTTGAGGCAAGAAATCTTAACTTTACGTGAGCAACCAATAACTTATTTCTGTTTTAAAGCAGTCGTAAGTTTTAAAGTAGTTATACATTATTAAATGTTAGAAATTATTAAATGTTAAATGCTTAGGCAAGTTAAAGTTTTTTGAGGTGCATGTTGTAATGTATTTATAAATTACTAAGATTGTGATATATATTTAACTAGTGCCGATTATTACGTTAAGAGTTAAAAGTGGATTTAAATATGAACAATTACGAGTGGTAAATTATTACTGCTATCAACCTTCCACGTAACTATTCGCGTGAGAGTGGCCAAGGACAAAGCCAAGGAGGTCAGCAAACCGCAGTCCTGATCTCGAACCGACTGTAATGAGTTGCTTATATTAAATGCTGTAGAGGCATATATCTCATTTCATCGTTCAATGCTTTCATTTTCCTTGAGTCGAAAGCTAATGTGGAAAAAAAGCAGGTTCTGATACAAATACTTTAAGTTCAGAAGTTCTAAAATAGCAATAAAAATTAGGAGGCTGGAGGGCAGAAATTCGTTACGTAATTATGCTAAGATATCGGTCTACGAGAGCTTACTTGAGTGGCAGTGAAAGGAAAAGTCTGCAGCTGCCGATGGTCGCCCATCGTCAGAGAAACCAGAAACGTACATGCGGAACGGAGAGTCACACACTTGCAGTCGTGATCCAGGCCTCGCACTCGGTCCTCTCGCGTGTTGCCACGCACGCTAGAAAGGGTCATAGTTCGCATTCCCACTTCTCGTGGCTATTAGGCAGTGCCACCGGCCAACCAGCCACCATTCACGTCACACAATACTGCGCGTCGAAGCCTGCGTGATGTGCAGTTTCGCGCCACATGCGCGCAGTTTCAGAATGATTTGGGAGGTTGGGGTAGGTGCCAGCATTGCTGATAATGTCTAACTGCTAAGGGCACACTCAACTGTCTGGTAAGCTTCGTGGTGATATGCTGGGATGGTTAGCCTCAGCCTCTACTCAAATCCCTAGCTCTAACACCCAAAGGGTGGAATGGCTTAGGCTAAGAGAGCTGGGTTTCTAAAAAGCTTGGGAATAACCCTTCCCCCCTTCATGAACGGTATATACGCGCAGTCTATATTCAGTTTCAGACATATGAATAAAATTGTAAACATCTTGAGACACAAAAGTCCAGCAAATGAATCCAAGTATTTGATTACTTATTAAAAGTAAATAAATTACAATAATAAATATTTATAAATATGATTTTCTTATAACCAATACATTAATAGGAAGACGAGGCAGCTTCCACGAAAAAAACCTAAGGAAAAGCATGGTCAATTAAAATACTATTTTCTATTATAGTTTTCGAATTGTGCCCCTTTTTTGTCAATGGTTTGGTGCGACTGAATTTTTATACATTTCCTTTCTTAATGGTTAATTTTTTTTGTCCAAGTATTTCCTAACATACTATATTGAATATAAACTTGGTTTAATTTTTCTTGGGTCACGTTCGATTTTAATTTTGTACCGGCCTCTCGGCCCGCAGAGTATTCCGCCTTCACGGCTGGCAGCTCGCACTACTGCCGTCCTGGCGCCTCGCCAGCTGCCGTGTGTGACGACCCGCGCCTGCTGGCGCTCGGCGTCTCAGCAGCCATGTCGGCCAGACGAGCCAGGGACCTGGCCAGAAGGGAGGAGGTCTGTGGGGTCCGGACCACTCCCTTCCAGGATTATAAAATAGATCGTGAAGACAGAATAAGAAAAGTATAGCAACTTAGCTACATAAGGGTACAGAGAAATTAATCCTTAAAGGGCTGCAATTATGTGTTCACTCCCCCATATAGCCCAACACGGCTAATGCATAGAAGGGCCAGGAATTGTGTTTCAAATTATGCTGTTATTTGTAAGTATGTTATTTGATACAAACTTGAAGTGTGTTCTTAATGTATTAAATAAAATTAAAATATGAATTTATGACTTGTTTTTAACGAAATAATAAAATAATTAACTTAAGAATAAAACTATTAAGAACAATTATATAAAAATAATATCAAATTATCAGTTTTCTTTTCTCAGGCAAAATAATTACTTCGTGTAAACGTTGGACTTCTAAAAGTCTACTGTTCCCTAAAATTTTATTGTAAAAGTTTTCTTTTACAAACAGTTATAAAGAAAACTTACTCAAAAAATTACATAATGGATGTACGGGACCCCTTTCTTCTCAAAATCCTGGCTACGGCCTTGGACGAGCTGACTTTACTTGCCTCTCACAACGCAAGCATTTTGTCTGATAACAGCCCTCTGCTTTTGAACACTGCTCCAAAGTTCCCCAAGTGGTACCCTCTCCCCTAAGCCCACACTTAACGTTAGCCTGCCTTCCGGTGAATATGGGCTCTGCCTTCCGGTGAATATGGCCCCTCCCCCTCCTTTCCAACCAGTCGCCCTGGCGAGGACCGCGTTCCACACGCCATCGTCGGAGCGAAGTGTTAACGACAATGTCCACCTCCCTAGCTCCGTCTGCCATCTGCCGGCCCGGTTACACACTGCCGCGGCCAACAATGCCCCTGTGTTCGTGCCCAGCGCGGCCTCCAGCGGGGCTTCTGGTAGCTGCTCCTCAGGCACCGCCTTCCTTTATTCTACTCGGCGCCAGCGGTGTCGCCATTGCCCTTCAGAGTCCCTGGTTCACGTACTGACTTATAGTGCACGCCAACTGCTGCTTGTTTCGTCTTGTTTATGGGGGTTTATTCTAAGTTTTTCGCATTTCCTATCGTAAAGCTTTCGGTGTTGATTCCGACATACTGCACGCTCGCCGACCGCAACAAATCAGTTTTACCGACAAGTTTTTAAAATGCTTTGATGTTCCAACTTTCATGGCGATCGATGAAACAGTTTCGGAGTTTATAAACGTCATATATACATACCAACATTTGTTCAAAAAAATGATATCCATCCTCTCCTCGGAAAAATATCAGCGGGTGTTGTAACACATCATATGAACGATGAGTTTCGCAGATACGCTGAAGGTTATCACCATCACGCCGTCGAATCACCATGTCGCGAGACACCAAATTCTCGTCAACAACCACAATGGCAACTTCCTTTAACGTCGGTGCATTGAAGTGTCTTTCAAGTTGGCCTGCTGGTCTTTTATCTGCTTTGATCGCTATTTTGTGATTATCTGAAGGCATCATTTCTAGTGCAGTCTTGAATAATTTGACCAATTGATTGTGTTGAGGCAAGAGTTTAGCAGTTGCACAATAATCTCTCGATTTAGGACACGACCTATGGCACAACGCTCATTGATTT
Organism: Bacillus rossius redtenbacheri; assembly: GCF_032445375.1. Classification (NCBI taxonomy): domain Eukaryota; kingdom Metazoa; phylum Arthropoda; class Insecta; order Phasmatodea; family Bacillidae; genus Bacillus; species Bacillus rossius. The sequence continues at coordinate 249,393,400 of NC_086330.1, forward strand.
CATCATCAGAATTTCCAAGTAAATAAATCTGAAGAAATTTGTCATCACTTTTCACTGACGGCAACAATGCTCCTGCACGATGGTAAATTTTCACTTGAATCTGTAAAATAGAAAACAAATACTTGATTTATGAGCCTCGGTGAAACGCTGTGTTATGTGTTTTTGTATGTGGTGTGTGATGCAGTCGAAAAATTGATTTCCTTTAAAAGTTGCGTTAAAACCTCGTTATTCTATAATATTTGCCCTAAACGTTGTCATTTGAAAGGAATTGTTGTAATTTTGTATTTTCTGCAAGAAATGCTTCAATAGAGGATCTCGAACAGAAAACAATGATACCAGTGGCTTTGGTGGTAGTGTTAATTGTGGTCATTTGACCTTTTCGCTCACACAACATAATCCTGGTGGTTCATGTGGAAACCTCAAAGCATTGTAATGTCGACAAACAGTGCTCATTGTTCCGAAGTCGACAGATACATCCGTGGCGTAATTGACTGTTGGACCATACCTGAATGGCAAACGTTTATGTCGTAATGTCACCCAAATTATTTTGTGTGTAGATTCCAACTGAGCGAGTAAAACTCGACTGTATCCATTGTTCTGGAGTCATAATGGATCGCGCTTGAGAAATTCTTATTCGATTTTCTTTCAAACGGTGACTTCGCTTTCGTCAGTCTCATTTACTCGAAGTTCATGTAGTTGGCTTGCATTGCGCGTACACTGACCGATATTTCGATGCCGCACTGGTGGCATTTATATCAATTAACAACGAACTGAAATCAACTGAATGATCCAATTATTTTTATTTTTAAGGTTATGTTATTCTATAAAAATTATATTAATTTTTTTTTAAAAAACGCTCAGACCTATATATGTTTATTTCCAACTGAACACCTTAATATCAAAATTCATGCCTTTACTTTGAAAATGACAGACTTTCCGGAAAATTTTACTATAAAAATACTTGGGTATTGAAATTCAACGTTGTGACAAGATTTCAAGTCAATCGATCGACTGCTTTTCGAGTTTTGTGATCACAAACATACGGAGGCTGAATTTATATATATATATAGTTTAAATTATTTACAAAATTAAAATTTGTTGATTTAGCTCAGTGTTTAGGGTGACTGCATGACATAATTAACTGCTGGGTTAGATTTTTTTGGGTTTGGTTCTCCAACATTTAAGACATTTTTTAATCTTTAAAATAATTAAGTATTCACCATCATTCACAAAATAAAAACAAAAAATATATAGTTAGCTTTTTATTACATCCGACTATAGCATTACACTATCAGAGAAATCTCCGGGAATCTCGCACAACATAATAACTTTTAATTAAATTGTTTGAAGAAATATAAAATAATTTGAGCCATTCTTAAAACAAGATATAATATTTAATCATGTAAATATTAAACGTATTAATTAAAAATATGAAATACGAAAGTAATAGCACTAAACAATATCTTAATTTCGAAACATAAATAAAGTTTAAGGAAATATTTTAACTGACAAAAGGTTTTCAATGTGGTTAAAACGCCACGCCTTAATCTACTCTGTCATTCTTTACTTTGGTGAGTAGTGTGAGAAAATTGTATCTAATATAATTAGTAGTATATATTGGAATAATAGATGGATAAACAAAAATTCATAATTGTATTTAAATCTAGATTAAGTATAATATAAGTAGTTTCTAAGCATTCAATGAGTGGATATCTAGCTTACACGTAGCTGTTGCCACCGCGCTTCCAAGCAGCCATGTTTGAGAGCTGGTTGCCGAGTGAAGTCAGGTTCCGACAGTCGGGCTCTCCTGATCGGCGGCCACCGAGCATCGAGACGCCACACGTAACTCAGAATACCGAACACGCGTCATATTCCGATATTCGTCATTTTACGATCGGGAACTCTTTTCCGAGTAACTATAGAGTAAACCTCCTGGACGGTTATGTCGAAAAGTTTAATAAATGTGGTCCTGAGTGATTGTAATTTAGCTATTTTTTGTTTTGTTTTGGTCATGTAGTTTTTCAGTGTGATTTTTTTTATTAGTCTACACTTTTTCTTCGGATTTTCGGTCTTCTCAATGAGATAGCTCTAGGATAGATTAGTGGAATCTATAGCCCGAAATAAACACCTAGATTTCTTATCTAAGAATTTTTGCGCCCGCATTTACAAATATTTTTTGTTTTTACCTATTATCTTTTCTTTTTGTGCACCGGGGTTCCAGTATTGGAGCTCCAAGCTTCGTTTTGGTCTGTTTGTTCCTACCGGGCTTCTCCGTGCGTGCTTTTCTCCGTGGCGTCCGGAGAGGCACGCCCTAGACGGCCCGCAGGTTCCTGTTCCGTCCACCGGCGCGTCGCTGAACACTCCCTCATTGGCCGGCGCGCAGCAGCCGAGCTTCCACGTCTCTTGACTCGTCACTACGTGCACCCCAGTGCCCTTCAGCTCACCTGCTTATCAACTCACTGTGCCAGAGCTTAAATAAGTCACGGGAAGTGCTGGAGATGTAATCTCTCTTTTAAAATAAGACATTTTACTGGCCAGCTAAGAAAGAATTTTAATCGAATTTTTTTCAAACATTTGCTAAAATATGTTATTTAAAACCTTTTTTATATTCTCAATAAACTCTATTTCGATTAAAATATTTAAATGTTTTAAAAAGTAACAGACAAACCAGAGACAACTATCCCACTTTAAATGATTAAATGACTATATTTTTTTAACAAGCCACAATATACAGACAGGAATGAATAGTCAGTTAAACTAAATTTTGATTTTTTGCGCTGCTTCCGCCTCTGTAGCCAACAGATTAATGGGTATTTTAAATTTATAAGCCCCGAGGATTCCGCTTAAGTATGCATTTTTGAAGCCACGCAATTGTATTTAGCGGATACAGTATATTATGACTAACGTTTAATTAAAAATATGACTAACTAAATAAAGACTAAATCAGCATAACTCATTTTAATTTCTGAATAATAATTTATTGTCAATTAAAATAATCAGAATCATTTATTTTTATAAAAACTCAAACATTTAAAATTTCAAAAGGAAAACTACCATCGCACAGAATTTTTAATAATGATACATTATTTTGCAAAAGGGATTAATTATTAATAGCATAAAATGTAATTAATTAAACAATAACAAAATAGTTCTCTTTTAACAGTTTCTGTGCACAACAAAATTTAGAAATGGTCAAAAATGTAGCTTTGTCTTCAATTTAAGAAAATAATTCTTAATCATTGTTTATTTAGAAGTTCATGCATTAACTTATTTCCATGGCAAAATTGTAAACTATTAAAATTTCAATTATTTTATTTTAAAGAATTCTTTGCTGAGCATTTATTGCTTTCAATATGCTAAATAAAATAAAGTTAAATTAGTCAATTGTTGTGATATATATATATTTATTTAATATGCTTGGATATGATTTAAAGACAGGACTGATAATTGATTCAACAAGATATCGATGTGAAGGTGTGCCCTACCTTCTGAAGAGAATTTCATTTCAGCTTACGTTTGTAGAAAACCAGCAGACTTACCTGAAAAAAAAAAAAATTAATTAGACATTGTCTAAGAACATAACCTAAATTATTATTCTATTTCAACTTTCATTACAAGACAACAACAATTTACAAACTCCAAGGAGAGTTTTGTATGTCGGTATGTATTTTGCATACATAAGATTCTACACATAAGGTTTTCACATAAACTTTATTAGTGGCATTATATATGTGTGTTTCCTTGTATTAGTTATTAAATAACTTGAAATGTTTTAAATCTTGTAACATAAATTCCTACAAGTTTTATTCATAAAAAAACCATTAATGCGCGATTTATTTACACCCATTAAATGTCAATTAGTGAATAACTTTTGAAAATATGTGTAACAGAACAACAAGTTTAACAGGGGTTTTGCGTAAGAATTTTATAAATATAACCTTAATATTAAAAACGACGAGAAAATGAAAAAAATATCAAAATGGGGTGTGAGACCTAACAAGCAAGGAAAAAAACTTATTTTTGACTGGATTCCTGTTTGGGTGTAAACCCAGAATTATTAAAAAAAGATTGAACATCATTATTTTAGATGTTACAAAAGTTTTGATTACAGATAATAAATTGTTTCAAGCTAAATAGGTCATGGCAGAACGAGGCATTGCATTTACCCCTTTAATACATCAGCTTTATAGCATATGGTTTGTCATTTATCTTGCTTACTCCCTAGGCATTTAAAATTTAGCACGTTACACTCTAAACCTGAATCTGTAAAATGTTAGCAGCTAAAAATTCTGCTTAAAGGTGGTTACTAGCTGGTAGATGTATAGACTTCACTATGAACATGAAATTAAAGAGTAGAAGTAATGGAAAATAGTGAAATCCAATGACGAAACAAATATATTTATGTGTGTGTGTGTGTTACAGAATCACGTTTTATTACCATACAGTTAAAGTGAAGCGTTTTTTGCATATTCTCAGATAAATTTTATCTATAACAGAGTAATATAAACTAATTATAATTCGGAGGGTTTGAATTTCAACAAGACAGCAGTCTATCATATGAGATATAGTTGATATCAAAAAAAGTTATGAGTCATAAAATTACAAGTGACCAAAAAAAGAAAGGGTCTTCAACCCTATTTTATTAGTGGAAGGTGATTATCTTATCAACCAAGTTTTCACAGGTGAATGATTGTAGTTAGGATAGACATATTACTCCTATTTTTGTATGGATGCAAATAGTTTCCTTAATCAAAAATAGATTAGTAAAATAATTTACAAATGCCGGATAGCTTCCTTAATAATCACTATAGGGTAAATAGATGTGATGTCGTCTTGTTTTCTAGTAAGGTAACATGCGGGGGTCTTGGTTACAAATGCATACTGCACAAAATTTAATTATTATTTGAATGACAATTCTGGAAGTTGCCATAGTACATTTAAATTTTTTTTCAATGTCTTGTGTTAGTGTTTATGACAACATTTGCAGAATCACCTACACCATTTTACAAAAAAAAAAAAATGATTCCAGAGAGTTTGTTGTAAGATGTTCATGCACTAATTTCAAAGAAAAATGTAAAATTTTCCTGCTAACACACTATTTTCGCTTGTGATTAAATTGAAATTCATGCCAAGTATTGAGAGTCGCAAAGGTTTTTGTTGGAGAGCAGAATAATTGGAGGTGGAGTTTGCCTTGAGGCTGAGCGTCAAACATTAATCATTATTTCCTCACACTGACCTTTTTAGCGAGTACCTACCCAAAATGACACCTTAGATTTACTGAAATAAAATTTTATTTTTTTTTGTTTGGAAAATATTTTGTTGCAAAACATACAGTTTAAATGGCGTTAATGGTTTAAATGTTTTTAACATGAGTTCAACAAATGAAAATGAATCAATAAAAGAACACTAGTGTGAATTCTGTAGGTATATAAGATGTAAATACATTTTTAAAGAAAAAAAACACGTTTTTAATCATAACAATTTGTCAAAGCAAGCATTGAGTAAATAAACTGTTTTAGTTATTTAAAATCATGAGTACAACATTCAATAAACGCATAATGACATAATTTAAGATGCCACGTTCAATAAAAGCTAAAACTAATTTGTCTAGAGGAATCCAAGCAATTTCAACAATCCTGTACTTAAGTGTCTCAGCACCAGCCCAAACTACTTACTGAGTTACCAATCAATGATTAATAATACTCACTCAAGCTTACGGAAAACTCAAGGTTTTCAACATGCAAACACTAACTGTTAACTACCAAAGATGAAGTTAGATTCTTGGTGTATATTTGTTTACTTGTACCGTATCTAATGATTTGTATATTGTGTGGAAAACGTTATTTCTGAAATTCATTTGTAATAATAGTTTTAATGACTAATTAAAGACTAAATTTTATTTGAAATTTAAATTGATTTCTTTCACATACTTTTTTTGTAAATACTTTTTCTGCGTGGAATTGTAACATGTTTACTTCGTAAGTTTACTAATGATTTATTTATTTTCTTGTTATTTACAATATTTCATTTTTCGGTGGAATTACTTGCATAATTATATTATGCACTAAGTTATTTTAAAAAGTTATTAGTTCAATATTAATAATAGTATTTTCGTGGTTTTCACTATTTGAAACAATATCTACTGTTTCATAACAAGAAGCTATTTGATATTGTGTGTTTCATCGCATTTCACAATATTTTGACACATGCGGTAATTTTTCTTGCCTGACAATACAAAAATAAAGTAATATAAAATAATAAGTTAAAACTTGGTGACGGAAACCAAAATTCTGTCTCCCAACTACTGAAATAGGACAAACTTTAAGCATTAATACAATTTGTGTTTCGGAAAACCTACTTATTATTTTAATTCTAGCTGACGAGTAACTATGGCGAGCGCCAACCTGTTATTGAAAGAAATAACATAATGTAATAATATATGTATTCTAATGGTCTGGGCTAAAAAGAGTTTAGTTTGTTTCTAAGATACCAGTAATATTATTTGTATAGGTTATATTGAAAACAAAAACTTCTGTTTACAGTCAATATGAGGATCTGTTGTAGAAGTTCCACCTTCAGAAGCGAGCACATTATTTGCCTGATTGATTATCCTTTAATTTGTGTGTGTTGTTTGGTATAGATTGTAATAAACAAATGAATAGAACCTTGTGCTTCTGTTATCGGCCTGCCTGTTTTTCCTTTAAAACCCAGTGGTTTTAACAGAACAACAATATACAATATTAAAAAATATAGAAACTACTTTAAAAAATATGCAATGCAAATAACACATGGGCGGAAGGGAAGCCTTTGTTACTTAAATAAATTAAATAAAACTTATTAGAAAATAAAAGTAGACATTCAAAGACTATATTGAAATGTACAGCAAACAATTGCATAAAATTTTTATCCAAGGTTTGTAAAATTATCGGGTTTATATGCGTGTTGAAAATAAAAAAAATTGAGGTCTTGTAAGGACAGCGTGTTGCGAACAGCGGGATGAAGAAACTGAAGGAAAGGGAAGAATCTGCGTTGGAGTGGAAGGAGGGCGGAATAAAATAAGAAAGTGAGCAGCAGTGACGTGGAGGAAGACATAAAACAAAAACCGGTTGATCCGTGGGCGATATAAAGTTGGCGGGAGGCTCGGGGGATGGCCTCGCCCGCGCAGCCGGCGCGCACAGCCAGAAGCCAACACAAGCCTCGGGAGTCGCCGGGTTGAAGCAGGCGCCTGGGAGGGGGAGACTTGGCAATTCCCGGCTTGTTGCGGGCCTAATCCAGGCGGACCGGCGAGGCAGTCAGTCACGGGGATTGCCACAGTTTGTTCGCAACTGGGTCGCCAACACGCTCACAGCACTCGCACAGAAACACCTCGCGTGTCAGCGGCTGTCGGTCAACGAGTGTTTACTCGTTACGTGATTGGTTGGAAATATTTCACTACGTTACTGTTGAGAAGTATTGTTCATTTAAAGTAAAACCATGTCCGATTATAGTTGTTACAATGTTATGAATCCTTATCAACTACACTCACGACGCAAAGAAACTTTTGTAAATAATTAATGACAGCCAAAACCTGCTTTTAAATCTAACAATTTGTTAAAGCTATATTTAACGTAGAAATCCTTGCATCACTGTGAACTTGCAAATGTTTGTTTCAATGTAATTGAAACGTGTTAGCTGTTTAAAAATAGCAATAAAAGTGTCAGTATTGAGACAGAGACGCTTCAGTTTTACGTCTCCTTAACAACGTTACATTAAACTTTCTAACTACTTTTTCAAGACATTTACTTTTTGAAGTGTTTCATCGTATTCTACCTTTATAGCTTAAAAATTAATTTTGTTACAAAATTTGTGTTGTGTAATTTACAATTGTGTCATAACTTTCATATCAAAGAAATAGTTTAACTGGTTTCCTTAACTGAAATTGAAATAAAACTAAACTTTATTCGTTAATAATCTCTCCACACTTTTACCTAAATTTACCACTCGCCGTTGTAAAGATTAACATATTAATATTTTTAATTTAAAAGTAGTGTTTTATTTTGCTTACTTAACCTAAGAGAACAATGCCATTAATGTAAACAGATAGTTACAAATGTATTATCCTTGGTAATGTATCCATAAAAATGTATAAAACAACAGTCGATACACTAAAAAATAAATTTGTTAACGATGGGAAGAAATGTTCATCACATTTTATCCGATGATAGCTAGGTTTCAATCACTTGCACATTGTTTCATAATGCATAAGTGGGCCTCAAAGTTAACTGCAATAATCTTGTATTAACATGTATGTAGCAGCAATGTCTCCATTATATTGGTGTAATATTATTCCTACAAATTTATGTGTTTTTTTTAGCTTAATCAACATAAATGTTGGACAAGTACAACTACTTGATCAAAATGGCAAAGTTATTTGTGTAATTACTTTTAAATATTCAATGTTTTTTCCCCCCAAAATCCAATTAAACGTTATTATATTTTTAGTAAATTTAACAAGCTGTAAAATGGGAATTTGTTTTCTCTATAATAGGTACTTTTTTTGCAGTTAGGCCTGTACAAAAGTATACTAATTGTTCTGGAGAAGTGAACCTATGACTAGTCATCTTAACCATCGTGCTCAATAAACAATGTTGTGTTTAACTATGACGATGAAAACTGTATACGTATACATAATGTAAATATATATATATTTCAGCAAAAATATTATATTTTACGATACTTTGGTGTTGCAAATTCACTATAAAAATAATACGCAAGTAAACATTGATATAATTGTGTTCATACTACTTTATGATAGTAAAAAATAATAATTCAACACCTATTGCATGTGCTTTCAACATGCTCATAAAAATGGTAATTTAAAACTGTTATATGTATGTCTATGGTAACCATTAGTACTTTTTATATGACCTTTAAAAAACTTAGCTTTCTTATATTTATTTGTAGAAACTTAACACAAACTGTTCTAAGACTTCAAGACAATAATTACACTGCATCGCAATAAATATCGAGTATTGTTAGACCAAGACAAAAGTAAAGCTGAACTCTCATAAAGACACATGTTTATTTTGTCCGGCAAGCAAGAGACTGGCTGAGCTGCGTGGCTCTCGCAGTCCCTGGTCGGGTCGCCGGAGCAGCAAGCAGAACAGCGAGAAGCGAGCGAGGAGCGTTTAAGTGCGCGACAGCCGTGGGCAGACTGCCTGCTCTTCTCCCGAGCAGGAGGATATTATCCGCGCGCGTTTGTTATCGGGGCCAGATGGCCGCGGCTGGCGTACGGCCAGAGACCGCTCGAGCGAGAAGAGAGCAGCCGGCGCGGCCGTGTTCCGTTATTGACACGAAGGAACTAGCGTGCAGGCCGGCGAATATCGTTCCGTTACTCCGTGCGTTCGCGTACAAGAGCAACGCATTCTTTAAAATACATAACACCATGTTGCATATGCTGTGTGTACTATTTAAGGTGGTTACGGGGCGTTAAAACGTAACGCCTGTGTATCCGCTGGCTGACGTCAGGTCAGTGATAGCGCCATGCGCTCGATGGCGAGGGGAACAGACCCTGAGCCTGTGAAGTTGGCGGATATAGAGAATGGCAGTGAGCAGAGGAAAACCTTCCAGAAGGAACTGACGTCACCAGACGGGAAAGTCTGAGTCTCAGACAATCCACAGAGAGTCGCCAGAGGTCAAAGTCGAGATCGCGCAGCTGTCGACGAGGAGTCCACACGGCGCATGGTCGAAGCAGAAGCATGCAGTAGCCAAGCCGCCGACGAAGAGGATGCGCTGGGCGAGTGAGCAGTAGTGGCAGTCAACAGCGAGTCGTGCGCACAATCCGCGTGGCGGCTGATTACAAGACTGGCCAAGCGAGGAGAGCGAGTGCGGAGAGGATTCGCAAGCCTTGAGAGTTGGTCGCTGGAACGAAGAGGCGCCACGCCGAGTTTCCCGGCCGGAGAGGATCGGGAATGACGACTCGTCGCGGTCGCTGGTGAGATCCCGCAGCCGCGAGCACGCCACTGAGCGAGTGGTGTCGACGAGCCAGAGCCGCGGGTCGCGGGACCCGGAGGAGGGTCGACAGATAGGAGTCCAGGCGACGGAGTCGAGTCGGGCAGAGTGGACTGCCGGCCAACGCTTTAGACTTCCTCCACCAGCCACAGCTTTCGGTGGCGAGACTTACCCTGGAGTTAACCAGTGCGGTAGTTGGAGTTGCATTAATAACTCTTCTTTTTATTCCAAGTTTCTTTTTCAAGATTAATAATTAGGCCTAAATATATTTTAACCGTTTTAGCATTCTTCACAATAGTACGTGTAAAATTAAATATAATGTTTAATGTAGGTTAAATAATGCACTGTGCTGATTTGTCATAACGGGCATTTAAAGTTGATTCATTTTTTGTTTGGCTTTAGCAGAGGTGTCATCTAGTTTTGCTAAACACCCTTAGGATGAAGATGATTTATAGTTACATCGCTACGTTTGCTCATAGTTTGAATGATTTTGTTAATAATAACTGATGGAAAAAAGGTTCTTGTTTAGTCGCTGGTTCGTTACCCCTACATTCTTTAAGTTTATTGTTGTTGTCCAACCACAACGAAGTTTTTTATTAATGCCAGCAAACTTTCAATAATCTTAATGCCTTTCTGTATCTGAACTACACATTTTAACTAATTAATGTTACATTTTAACATTAATAACTCACTAAACTAAATTGGGAATGGTTTTGCCAAAACTTTTGCATCATTGCAGAATTGATGTTTGCTCAAACCATGCGCGATCCATGTGCGAGCCTGACTGAAGAAGAATAAAGAGGCGCGGATGCCCTTGTTCGAGGTATGGACTCTTGCCCGTGTGCACACTGTGAGAAACTACAGTACATTTACGGACTTGTCAATGAAGAAATTAACTGGAATTAATGAAGAGTTATTAATAATTTACAATAGTTGAGTCCTCGTAGAAAGTATGCCGTATTTCGACTTCCGAGTTGTATGATTCGTTCTTAACAAAGGTAAACACACTTGTGGTCAAAATAAGAGTGCTATTGCTCTAAACTTACCAGATATTGAATGTTTTGATATCATACCAAGAAAATTATTTCGGATTCATGTTTAAAGTAAGTGGACTCAGTGTCCGTACATTTAGAAGACAGCTTAAATTTACGAAGATACCTGGATAACTTGTAATCAGATATCTTTTAAGTTGAAGATGAAAAATTTTAACATTGCACGAGTTCTCGAAAACAGTAACTGAGCCCCCATATACATAAATACACACACACACACACAAACACACACACACACACACACATATATATATATACACTCTAGCTTTTACCCGCGGCTTCGCTCGCGTTAATGTCCTTAAATAAGTATCAAAGATAATTGCAAAGAAAATAAAATAATATGGTAATTGGTTTTTTTTATTGCGTGATTGGGATCAACAGTATTTAAAAATTCTAACATACATTTTAGCTTAAAAAATTGAAAACATGCTTTCTTGAAATATGTTTCACTATTTAAAAAAAATTAAATAATAACATTTTAAAAAGTTTAAAGTATTACCGTATAGTAAATTATTTTTTCTTTAAAAGAGCTTAAATCAGAGTATTATTCTAGGATGCTCCTTATGCTATGTTATATGTTTTTCTGTCCAGAGCAAATATGTGTATATTTCGGGCATTGGACACACGCGAACCGGCTACATATAATTGGCCATGGGAAAAGCATGGCTTTTCCAAATACTTTCCTGCTACATGCAATGTTTGCCCTTGCGCTTTGTTGATGGTAACAGCAAAAATAAGCTTGGCGTTCAGCTTGATCATCTAAACGATTCCGCGTTTGAAGAGGCGTCTCAGTTGCTCTCAAAGAAGCTTGACGGTCGGCTTGGTCCTCTAACCTTTCTTGTCTCTGAGAAGTTGCTTCACCAGCTCTCAAAGCAGATTGCCGCCTCGCTTGTTCTTGTCTTCTTAATTCTGCATGAACGGAAGATTCTTGAATTCGAGCAATATTTGCCACCTGGGCCCGAGATGAATTCATAGACAGGTTGGATTTACGTTTGCGAGGCATTTTGAAAAATAAAATAGAATACACACTGAAAATAGAGTGAGAAGAAAATAAACAGACACCTAACCTCAAAAATTAAAAAAAAAAATCTTTAAAAATTGCTTGGCGGTGACAGCAAAATAAAAATAAAAGGGTCAGCAGATGCTGTACTAGATTGAATAGTGAATTGACGGCCGGTTTTATTAGATTGGCGAAATATTTACTTTACATATTGAAATGCCAGATGGCCTTAAAATTCATTCAAATTACTCAAACTCTCAATCGGACGATCATACATACCAATATCAATTTTTTTGCCCTTCGGAAAAAATATTTTTTAAATAAAAATTGTCCTATGTCCTTTACTATACCCTGGAAAAAATATGCGCTTAAAATTTCATGATGATCGGTTGAGTAGTTTCCGCGTAAAAAAGTAACAAGCAAACATAAAAACAAACTCACATTCGCATTTATAATATTAGTAAGGATATATATACTATACATATAGAGAGAGAGAGAGACGGAGAGATACGAGGCGGCAGTGGAGTCATGTGCGCACGGGCTTTGGTGTAAATATTACACGAGCATACACGTAGAGTCCACGCGCCTACGGACGGGACAGGTCTGGACAGGTCTGGACAGGTCGGTTATGTACCCCATCCCCACCTCCTTTTCTCCAACGAAACCATTCAATGTGGCAAATTCGCCAATCCATTTGTAATTGTCAGAGTATCGCTGTCATGTGGTGAAAACTAATAATCGATGCACATATCTGTTTGAGCGCCGACTCCAGTCCAGGCACAAGAGATAAAAGTGTGATGGTTCGCTGTCACATCGCTCACAACACATCTACCGCAGAATCGCTGTGACTAATGACCTTCGAACATTGCCCGTGTCGGGTCAGCTCTTTGCTGAAAGTGCGCGTGGAGAGTTGGGTTAGTTATAACGACACGCACTCGCATAAAAATCACAGAGGAAACAAGACACTCTAAAATTGCTCAGGTTTGGATTGTGTATAGTTTTTGAATAATGCTTCCTTAGATGCGTCAAGGGTAAAATTTTAGTAGGTAACCGAAGTCACACGCGTGTGACATAAAGGAATTTCAGCAGGTCAAGTCCAATGCGCATGCACGTTTCTGATATAGGCCCCAAGCCGAAGTCACCAAGATGGCAAAACCACATGTAGCAGCATGCACCCATATATATTTGCTTTCTTGAATATCCTGGGAAGAACTAAGCAAATTAGTGTGCTGAATAAAACACTATACTAGTGAAACGATTCTGGATTACACTTTGTAAACTTTAATAGTCCTAACAAGACATAATGGCAACTTTAAAAATACCTATATATATTAAAGCCAAGAAAATTGTTTTGGAACTAACATGGCGTTAGATATGTTAAAAATTTTGTTGATACTCTTCAACATTGGATCCTTGCGCTATCTTATATGTATTTTTTAAACAAGAGGCTGCATATACAAAATAATGATTGAAACTGTAAAACGTAGGTTTACGATTGGAAAACTTAAGAATAATAAACTTAACTTGTACGCCGATGAGCAAGCTCGTAAGTTATACTGGCAACGTCCAGTTTATGTTAGAGTGGTCGTTATTTTCATCCAATTAAAAGGGCGAAAATGAATCATATCATATAAGCTGAATTTTTGTAATAATTGTAGTTAACAGAAACACACAGGAATAATCAATTTCAGAAATTATTAAACAAAATAAATATTACTATTATAGCTTTCTTATAATATTTCAGGACAATTTCTTCCAAGTTGGTATATCGTTTTCTGACATGATAAAGTTATTTCCATAGTTCCTACTCCTTTCGTACTATATCATATCATGTTTTTCCCAACGAAACTTTATTTCGCTCCAACAACACAAACTACAGTTCTCTGATAAGTGCTCTCCGTTATTCTTAAAATAACTTAAATTTTAGCCATCTCTGTTAATTCTTAAGTCAACATATGATTGTCATACAACCTTTCAAAACTACTACACGATAATCATAAACCATACTACCAGTAAAATTTGAGTCTATCTTAAGCACATAACTAATTTATATTATTTCAACTCTTAATTTTAAATTTTAGACTCATGTTTATGGTGTACATAATAACACACAATATTTGTTTTACACATAAACATATTTTAACTCGTCAACCGTGTCGCGGTGGCTCATGATGCTACTCACGTGGACAGACCCACATCGCTGACGTCAGGCGGACAGGTGGTCTGGCATGTCTTACATCCAATAACAACCTATAACTGTCAACAGCAAACATACTGAGACTTTTGTACTAAGTCTCACTAGACATATGTCTCAATTCACAAAGGAATCAAAATATAATGTATCCAAATCTAAATAATCTTGACGTTACAGTTCAGATTGCTCAACACTTTGACGTTCATTGGAAGATCGATGGTCTTTAAAACATTTTTAATTAAATAAGGTTAGATAATGAAAAACCGGATTAAATCTAAAAATTCATTTGTGACAAAATAATATAAATAAACACGGTTCGACATAAAGAAGCCGCGGATGTCTCATATTCCACCAAATATCCTCGAAAGTTTCCGTAGTCATTCCCTTATTTCCTTTGATCAATCTGTTTGATCGTGACAAAGTAGGTCAGCGGTGACGGCTTTCAGCGCGCCAGGTCCACGGCACGGCTCTCGTGACAGATGTGACGCGCTCATGCTGTCACACCGAGCAGACTCGTCACGTGGGTAGGCCTTCCTTCCCGCTAGTCAGGGTCTACTAGTGCTGGCCCCGCCCCTTCACGCAACTAACGCACAGTCTCACAACTCACACAAACGAGGAAATATCCATATTTTAACAGATTTTTTAATGTTTTAAAACTAATATATATATTTTTAATTTAAAAAAATACCAAATAAGATTTACTTTTTCACAGAACCTAAATTACGATGTTAAACTGAATTAAACATTATACTCTTTAGAATAGTCACTAAAATAAATCACATCATCACAGTTTTGGAGATATTTCATATAGGTATTGGTAAGGTATTGCAGTTTATATGATATCTCAAGAACGTTGTATTCATTAAATATTTTAATACTGTTAGCAGTTTCTGGAACACAAAATAAATACACTGATAAAGAATAACCTAAATTAAAATGGTTATCGTCACAAAACCAATTTTTTTAAGTGTTCAAATGTAAATTGAAAAAATTATTTCGAATTGCTTTAACTGAAAAATCCCATTCGGCATAGCCTTAAGGCAAAGGTAGATTTCTAAATAACTATTTCATCTGGAAATATTTAAAAAACTACTATAAACATCTGGAACATTTTAAGAACTTAATGTAGCCTTCAACACTTCCTATATGTTCGCCAAAACTAAAAAAGGATCGATTTAACATTTTCTCATATTCCATTTAGAGAAAATATTTTGAATGTTTTTAACTAATACACACACACCATTGGTTGTCTTAACGGATTTCATATTATGCCTACTAAGTAAGTTTTACAATTTTTTTGACATCCAAACCATATTTTTCATCCCTTACACTAATACATGGTCGTATAAATTTTTTTGACAATGGTTTAAGATAATATCAAGATGGTTATTAATAAATTCCGATGAATTTCTTACTAAGAAAGATATAATTTTTTAAATATCAATTGTTTCGGCCAAAGTTTTTAGGAAATTTTTAGGAATTTTACAATAAATTATAATGGATTTGATAGTATCTACTTTTTTAAAAAATGATATTTTGTCTTTTAAACCTTTTTATTGATATGTGATATAAAATTTACTTTAGACAAAAGTTTTCAAAAATATTTAAAAAGTTAAACCAAAATTAACATTAATTCGATAGAGTACATTGTTTGAAAGTATTATTTTTTTTAAAATTTTAACCATTTTTTTTTTCAATCCCTTGCAGCCTTGGTTTGTTTAATCAAAAATCGTTTTAGATGAAAGTTTTAAATAGATATTATAAAATTAATACAAAATTAATATAAAACTCAATGTTGTGCCTACGAAGAGAGTTAAGATTTTTTTTTTCTCCTCTAGCCCTTGTTTTTCCAACCCCGTGCAGTTATTGTTGGTCGTATCAAAAACGTATTCAGACAAAAGATTTTAGTTTTACTCCTGCGATTTATAATACATTCAAACGGATGTGATATTTTCCATATTGTGTAAGTTCAGCGATTTATCTGTTTTTCAAAAAACCTTCCTCATTTCTGCCCCTTTGGTCGGATATTGATCATTAACGAACTCGACCAAGATTTTCCACTACTAGATTTTATGTGTCAGTTAGGAAGTTATTTGTGAAAAATTGCGAGTTATCGTTTCTACAAAATTGTGATATAAGTTATATGTATATACACTTTTCAGTAAACGATGGTTTTGGTGTCTATGGACCTATCGACCATGAAATGAAAAACTATATAAATGTTTTCCGAAAGTCGCACTATGGTAACGGCTACAATAGGTAGTATTTTTTTGAAATCTAATTAAAAACGAAAGACATGAAAAATTTTGATTAAAAAATTTTAATTTAAAAAAAAGGTTTGCACATTTTCTATACATTTTTAAAAATCTACTCCCAAAATAAAACTGAAATATATCATGATTATTAAATTTAATGTATAAGAGCCTGAATGGCATTAAATGAATAGGTATTTTTTTCAGTGTTTCAATTTGAACTCCTGAACTTATATGAATGTTTAAACATTCAAAATTTCATATGCGATGCTGGTAGTTATAAACAAGATTTAAAGCACACCTTTTTTGAGTTTATTATCATTATTTTTTTTTCAATAGTGACTGTTAAAATTTTCATTTGGAAATAAAATAATTTACGGTGTTAAGATAACATGTAAAATTTTGAGTCAGCCACGAACCGCCGGTAAAATTAATATAGTTTTGGTTTTTGTGGGAAAGGGAGGGGAACTGTAATTTTTCCATCGGTTATTTTTTTTTAAAAATTAAAGTTGAAATTGGACCAGTGGAAATAAAAAAATATATTCTTTCGAAAAAAAATGTACCAGGACCCTGCTGCAGTTTCCTCCGATTATTTTTCTACCTCCGGCCTTCCGCCGCACGTGCAAAAAACATTCACCCTCCCTCCCCTGAGGGCCGCACATACTGAGCCACACCTGGTGCCGCCAGCGAGTCTGTTTCCCGCCCCGCCCCGCCCGCCCCGGGTGTGACTGCATGCACGCGCTATTAGCAGCAGAGCCAGCTCCCTGAGGCACCTCCGCCCGCCGCACTCGGGCCTCTTCCACCGCCACTAGCCGCACCCCTTCTAGCGCTCTCCGCCTCTTGCCCCTCCGCACTCGGGCCTCTTCCACCGCCACTAGCCGCCCCCCTTCTAGCGCTCTCCGCCTCTTGCCCCTCCGCACTCGGGCCTCTTCCACCGCCACTAGCCGCCCCCCTTCTAGCGCTCTCCGCCTCTTGCCCCTCCGCACTCGGGCCTCTTCCACCGCCACTAGCCGCCCCCCTTCTAGCGCTCTCCGCCTCTTGCCCCTCCGCACTCGGGCCTCTTCCACCGCCACTAGCCGCCCCCCTTCTAGCGCTCTCCGCCTCTTGCCCCTCCGCACTCGGGCCTCTTCCACCGCCACTAGCCGCACCCCTTCTAGCGCTCTCCGCCTCTTGCCCCTCCGCACTCGGGCCTCTTCCACCGCCACTAGCCGCCCCCCTTCTAGCGCTCTCCGCCTCTTGCCCCTCCGCACTCGGGCCTCTTCCACCGCCACTAGCCGCACCCCTTCTAGCGCTCTCCGCCTCTTGCCCCTCCGCACTCGGGCCTCTTCCACCGCCACTAGCCGCCCCCCTTCTAGCGCTCTCCGCCTCTTGCCCCTCCGCACTCGGGCCTCTTCCACCGCCACTAGCCGCACCCCTTCTAGCGCTCTCCGCCTCTTGCCCCTCCGCACTCGGGCCTCTTCCACCGCCACTAGCCGCCCCCCTTCTAGCGCTCTCCGCCTCTTGCCCCTCCGCACTCGGGCCTCTTCCACCGCCACTAGCCGCCCCCCTTCTAGCGCTCTCCGCCTCTTGCCCCTCCGCACTCGGGCCTCTTGCACCGCCACTAGCCGCCCCCCCTTCTAGCGCTCTCCGCCTCGTGTCCCTCCGCGGCCGAGGTCACGAGACCAGCGCCACCGCGGCGTTCGGTCATGTAGCACACTAATAGAAGTATATCGACTTCGAGATTTACAACTGAGAATTATATGGAAACACCCGTAACAACTACACGTCATTCTGTCACTAAAATACTTATTAAATTAAACTACCTTTTAATTGAATAAAAACTAACATACTTTTATAACTATTTTGGTGAATTTCTAAAGTTGAGAAGAAAAGTAATTACTTCATGAATTATTTCCTATACAACAGTTTAAAAAACACTATAAATTAATTTATTTTCAATAATTTACTTTCCCGACACAAGTTACGAAAGATGCACTCATCTTAACATTTTACAGTCCCAAGTTCGTGCAGAGTACCAGTGGTATACCTTCCCCATGTCTCAAAGAAGTCTCTATTTTTATTCGAGGCGGTCACAACAAAGCTCCATCGTCTTTGGTGACCGAGAAAAATCTTAATTTTTCACCAACATGGCGTGCACAAAAACTTCATTGTCACCACTCAGCACTGGTAGAACATAGGCGACACACACTTAAAACTGGAGTCCACAGATTCGTGTGCCTGTAGTCAGGTGCGCCATAAGAATTCCAGCATGATCTCGTTTCTTAAACAGGTTTTATCACCGTTCAACAAGTTTTCTGTTGCACTATTGTGTTTTGGCAGCGAACGAAGACAAATCGGGACTTTGAGATGAACCTACCAAACTGGTAGTTTTTAGCAATACTATCGAATCGCCAGAGCACGAGCAACCACATCCGAAATGTATATGGACACTATGCAGATTATTATACCAATTGTAATAAGATGCCTGTATTAGCGAATGATTCACAAAACTTCAATAAATAAATACATATAATATGCTACAGGTAATGCTAGAAGAAGAAGTAAACCTAGGTTTAACCAGGTAACTTAGCATTATTCAAGGTTGTAGTGTAAAGTCTTCGGACTTTAACCTACAACCTTGGGTAATCTAGTGATTTCCCGTGCACACCTAGGTATACCAAACGCTGACTAGGTTTTGTTAGGTGTTGTGAAATTTTAGAGCACACGAGGTTAAGTTAGGTTAGGTTCAGTTATATTAGGTAACTTTAGGTTAGTTAGTTTAAGTATCAATGAAACTATAGTTGTCATTTGGTTTATCTAGCATTACCCTGTCAGCGAGTAACGCCGAATTCAAATTTAAGTTATTCGAACTTTACCCAAAAAACATAGATAATGCTAAGTTAATTCGGTTAAACCTAGGTTTACTTCTTCTTCTATCATGATCCGTAAAACATACACATATACTTGGCACTTTAAGACTTAGAGCCCAGAATTTTTGCGTTTCATTGAGTTACTAAGTAGACCACAGTGCTCCATACACGCCCTTGTCGATCCTGAGCCAGTAATAAACAAGGACTGGAAGTGGTAACAGGCGTAAGCTTCCAAACGATTCTACCTTGTTATGGAACAATGAACAATCTTAAAATAGCTCCATTTCTCTATTTGGTTGAGTCCATTCAGAGTGAAATGAGTCCGAGAAATAATCGTCACCCAAATAATACATGTGTATATAAAGTACTGTTTTTCTAGCATTACAGCTACAGCCCAAATTTTAAACATTATTTTCATTTGTACGATATATATTAAAATAAATTTAATAAAAAGAATTCAGTTATATTCATTATTTTTCGACGGGTGCCTTAGATGCCTTACAACCTCCTATGTTCCCAATAACTAGACATTACAGTTTAAGAGGATGCAATGACTTGAGGCTTTACAATGGCAAATAATAAGTCACAGGGCCAAATATTGAGAGTGGTGGGAATTCATTTGCACGACCAAATCTATTTGTTATTCAAGAGTATCGAGTGTCCAAACCTTATATATAAAGACGGAGAAAAAATATAATTTTGTCTACATAAATATATTGCATTAAATGATGAGATTCAAGAAAGAAATTCTGCAAATCTACCTTGTCAGTGAAGCACAAAACTGCAGTACAAATCAGGCTCATTTATTTTTTTTATACTTTATTTTCCCTCTTTATTCAATCACTTCGGGATGTAATTCTGAAGTCCACGAAGACGAAGTTGCGTGCAAAAGCGTGTTATAAAATCAGACAATTTTTTGTAGGTAAAAAATAAAAATATTTATACGCATACCGAATTTAGTAAATATAATTATTAAAATGTATTATACACCTGACAAATTATTGTGTTCTTTATTAATAATAAATGTTTGGAATAAATCACATACTTAAGAATATCAGCAATAAACTGAAATTGCACAAGCGAAGTTGAGGGTTATAATATAGTTAAGACTTATAAAAATATTGAAATTGATATAGAAATAAATCTAATACCAGTAATGTTAACATCAATTTTGTAGACATCAGCATCTTAAATATCACATCATTAATGAAGACACCACAAAATTGTAATCATTAATTTTAATATGTAAAATTACAAATGACATCATATAAACAAATGAAACACAAATTTTGTAAGTTGTTGCGTTATACACCATAAATAAAACAATATAAGATATATAGCAAATACTTATTCCGATACTGTCAAAACCGCTTATATCGCAAGATCTAAAACATGGTCTCACGTGATACATTATAAGGAACTAGGAGGCAATAAGGCACCTAAGGCACCCGTTGAAAAACGATGAATATAACAATCATAAATAAACATAAATAAAAAATATATTTGAAATTATAAATATATTTGACAAATAATTATATATAAAGTACATTTGTGCTGCGTAACGATAATTTTAGCAGCAAGGGCCACAAAATAAGACTATATTATAAAAAACCAAAAGAACGTAACTATAAAAAAATTGGTTGTCTGTAAATTCGGTTTACGGACGATAGTTTAACGTGACAACGTCATAACAAAACATTGATGAAATGATTGATCCAGAAGAAAAGGAAATATCATATTCGGCATGAGACTGAGCCGTAATAGGTTTTTGCATTTAGGCATTAAAAATATTATATTCTTTGAGGAAGAATTTTTTTTTTTAAATTTTTCTATCTTCGTATGATAAAATCTACCTCTGCATACTTTCATGAATAAAATTGAATCATTTTTATTGAATTATCACTATTTTGAATGGATACACAGGAGTGAAATGAAATGTACAATTTAACAAATAAATTTACTTATATTTGCATTTATTAATTCAAATATATTTATTACTTTTGAAATGTTGCGTTAGCGATGCTGACCGCACGGCCACGAGGCCATACTTAAAAAATAATAGTTTCAGATGTTATATACATATTTATAAAAATTTTGTTCACGGTAGGGGAATAATATTATTTCGTTTTTATTACACGATTTTATAACAAATACGCATCCCAAATACACCAAACTTATTTATAATATTTTACAAATTTTTTTTTAAACATTGTGCAAAAGATCCCGGGTGTAATTTTAATTATTATGTGCAACTGTAAAACACAATTGTTGGTTCAAAACGTATTTGAATATTCATTACTTTTAAATAACCGTACCGATTGTGCTAAAAATCGGTGGACGATCGTTAAATTACATAATATTAATAATTCAAACGACGAAAATATGATTGAAAAGTCAAATCGATGGTTTTTCCAATCGAGTGGAAGAGAGATGCCACGCATGCTTACAATGAGCATGAAGAGAGATGCCACGCATGCGTACAATGAGCAAACAGGACACATCCGTAGTGGGACATCCGTAGTGGGACACTTTTTCGTGCGTGCAGCTAGCTTTCATCGATTTATTAGACGTTGTCACGTCAAAAGTAAATCTACCAAACAACCATTCAAGAACACTAACATAAATTATATACATAGAAGAGAAAATTATAAACCTCAAGGATATAAACATATTCAAAGAATAAAAACATAGATATTCGTGATCTAAATAATTCAAAATATAATCAAAATATTTCCAGTGACGCAAACTTGGATTTCCAAGAAAGTGCAAAATGTTCACAGGTTTTTTGTTTAGAGCTATACTTTCTGAGAAATAAGCATTTTTTTAGTAATCCTAAGCACAGTTATTCGTAAGGCGCCTGAAGTTACAATTGAAAAATGATGATAAACACTTCAATATAATAATTAAGATGTGTTCCACATATGAAGTTCTATTTCAAGTGATAGTCTATCGTTACACTTCCATTTTCTATTTTATACACATCTCTATGGAGTGGGCTAGTATTTGTGTGTTATTTTGCGCTTGTCTCCAAGGTATACTTATCACAGAGTGAGTGAGTGATGGTAGAGGATGGTATCCACCCTTGCTGCACGAGGCCTGCACCGGGCTGGTTGTACGCGGCCTAGCTAGAGTCGACAGCCTGCAGACCGCCGCGCCACTCTCCATGCTTGTCTCACAAGCCCTTGCACTTCTTGGCCGGTCTCGGCGATGCATGTGAGCGCACTCACATTTCATTGCGAGTGCCACCACTCCAAGTTGTCGTATTTCCTGGTCGAATCATACCGCGAACAGTTGTAGTAAATAAAAATGAGAAAATAATTTTTTCCTTAAAAATAAAACAAAAACAAAAGAGAGAATGCTCCGATTACTTTTCTTCAAAAGAAGATGCTTAATGAAAACTAGAACTTAATTCGACGGAGATTCTAGTACTGACTTAGAGAACCTACTCGCACTAGTGAATAAAAACACGCAATTCCTTCAAAATGTCAGTAAATACTCCATAAAATTATCATCTACTCATTCGTTGCTCAAATGGAGACGTTTTGACTAATGAACATTTTACATGTTCATGCCGAAGAGAAATACAGAGTGCAGAATGCAGAGAGATTCTCTTGAACACGATTGTTCGGATTCTTTATCCCTTTGATCATATTAATGTTGACGGGATGAGTGATCATTTACGTGGTGAAAGCTTTGAAACATGCGGTAGTTCGTTGTCACATTACGCTAGAACTGAGCTTTTATTTGCTGTTTTGGGACCTCAGCTTCCATAAAAGGCGTAACAAAAAATGCTAGTAAACGAGATTCCTCAAGGCTCCCCCCCCCCTCTTTCTTAAAAAAGTATTATAAGCAAAATACTTTGCCCTACACATGCATTACATGTGTCGGAATATGTAAAAAAACATGAACATGTGGGTATTAATGTATTGTAATTATGGACAGGAAAAAGCAAACAATCTTGCACAAGGCTGTGCACTCCAGTCAAAAGAGAGCATTTGTTAATGGGAACAGGACTTACTCTTCGTTGTCTGAGTATTTCCCCATTGGCTCGTAGTTTGATCTCCCACCACCACCACACTTTCAGAAAGGGTTATCGGAGGAAACATCAGCAACGAATCTTCTTATTTCTACAAGTTCCACACATCTTAACTACATAAAGCATAAATAATTTCCCAAGTTACATCGGCACTAGGCATTACCAACTCCGCTACCACATACATACTCGAGTCATTACTTTTTTTATTTTATGTTTCTGAATGAGGTTTGGTCTGAACCTCCTGCTCCATTTCAGGTTTTGGTTGACTATGGTGCAATCCGTTTAAAATATGTGTTAAAATTTTGGTTAAAATAAAAATAAAACATTATTAAGAACGTAAGTCTTGCTTGCGTTAAAATACTCATAACATTTCCGATAAATGGAAAAAAAAAGACTTTTAAATGCACTGTTTCCAATTTTATTTTTATTTATTACTATTATGGTTATTAAAGTTGTTAAAACTATTTTACAAATATTTTAACGGCATTATAATGTTTTTTTGTTGAAAGTTTACTAGGCTAGTATAGCTATATTTTCCTTCTGTAAGCTCTTTTTTTTAAGACAGCGAGTGAAGGCAGCCATTTTTCTACAGCTATTATTAACTGAAACCTAAATGTTTCACGTAAACTTGGTAACGCAGAATACTGTTTCACAGCTAAGCGAACGCGTGCTTCACATTACTCGCGCGGTTTCCCTAGATAGTTCTGGAACAATGTCTCAATTTACGAAAGTCCACGTGTCAGATATGCATGTTACATCTCTCACATTTCCTTTATTCAGCAGGAGACAGCGTTAAATGCGCGCTTCTCTTGTCAGTCGTGACCGCCAGCGACGGCAACTACCTGAGCATAAAGATGAGGCAAGGCTGCGACGTTCAGCAGAGATCGACCTTATGGTTCTCTTATGGCATTAAGACCACATGGAAAACTGCAGTTTACTTCGAGAATTCGTACATGCACCTAATGTTATATGACTGAAAAAGTTCTGTACCATAAGTCGTAAACAGTTATTGTGTTTTAAGTGTTTTAATTAAACACAGACAGCGTTATAAAATTAAACTAAAATATACTTATATTTATTGCTAGTAGGTTTATTAAATGTTAATAATATTTCCAATGCATAAAACCTGTATAATTTAATAAATTAATTCAAGTAGTAACTGACGTTAAATCAACGGTATTTCTTTCACGGTAGCGTTGGCCATAAATGTGTTTCTGAAATGAAGTGATTTAGCCTGCATTATTATTGCTTATGTCTAAATGTTAGCACGAGTCATAGTCCACAATTTATTCAGATAAATTCTTGTTCTTGTTTGATTGTAGACAACCATGCTATTTGGCTTCGTAACTAAACATTATATACTGGTGACGTTAGTTAACAGTACGTCAGTTACAGTGGTACAACATGTATGTTTATACGTAAATACTTGATTGCACTGTAAAATGGGTTATTGGTTACTGAAGTAGTAAACATACTTCTACATTTTATTATAGTCCCTAATTATTCTTGTTGGGCATGTGCATGTTTATTCATCAATGTTGTTTATGACTGTTTGTTGAACTGTCATCCTGGTGTTAACCTAACTTTTTAAACAAATCAAAACAGTCATAGGCGTGTGCAAGTGATACAAATGAAAACTGTCACCTCCCCAATTAGGCACGCATATTTTACTGTCGTGACAGATAAGAGTGACTTCCAGTCAACCAAACAGTTTTACATTTACGGTTTATCATGTCAAATATGTTGGCTTAGGCCACCAAAAAAAAAACAATAATAAATAATCTAATCGAAATTTTGATTAACTACCATTGCCCGGACGAGGGCTATGAATGACAACCGAATAGACGGACAACATAAATCTCTTAATACTTATAATGTAGCACGATAATTATTTAAAACACACACAAATATATGCGTATTTTTTCCTGGGTTTTCTAAAGAGATTTGTGTAAACGTACACAAATGGTGCGAGTCCTAAGGCACGCCCCGACCAAGACGCAGCACAGCTGGGCCGCTGACAGCGGGACAGCGGGACAGCGGGACAGCGGGACAGGCGGTCCTCGCGCCCGCCGCAGGCCTGGCTCTCGGCGGCCAGGTACGCCGCGCCGCCCGAGTATTGATCCACGGGGCGCCGCGCCGCCAGACCTGCCCTCGGCTGGCGCGCCCGCTCCTCCAGGTGTGACCACCGTCCTCGCTCTGCATCTCCACACACCGTCGTCACTCCGCTCCAGTCCGTCGCTGGCGAGGCGAACGGAAGCTATCCAGTACTTTCGACCTGCGACGCCAGCCACGCCACGCGGCTTGAGGGCTTTGCAGTGTCATTCTCCCAGAAGTTCCCCGAAGTCCGACTCGCCGTGCTCTTGCCGATGCAACACGGAACGTTCTATACAGGACGAATAAATAATCAGACAAAACGCTTGTTCTTTAAGTTATTTCCAGACAGTCGAAAGTTAATTCCAAAGAACTTATAGTATTTTACAGAAACAAGCGTTTGGTCGTTATGATCACGCTGTTCTCCAAGACATTCCGCATCTAAAAAGCCCGTCTTCAGTCGCAGGCCTGGTTATTCGTAAATAGAAAGTGTCTTTAGTGCACTTGGACATTCAGTTAATGTGGATGTCTGCTGGAAGGTAACATCCGCCCACTAAGTTATTTGTGTTTGACATTTCTTTTTAATAACATGTTGTTGATCGCTAATTGACTACTTGTTGGCCTGGAAATAGACCATATCTTCGATCGACAAACCTTCAGGGAAGAATCCGTGTTGTTTCGGCTATGGCACAAGCTCGCGATAAGTCAAAGACTGGGGAAATATGTTTTGCAATGCTGCAGGAGTATAAAAAATGTGTGCGTGTGAGTCTGCGTGCAATAATAAAAGTGAAACTTCTGGCTTATATTTGGCTGAGGTCACACATAAAAAAATACTTGCAAGTATGCGAGTCCTAAATTATTCTTTTGAACCAGTGTGCAAGTGTAAAAGTAGGCAAGTGTGCAAGTATGCAAGTGTACAAGCATGCAAGATAGCTGCGTCATTTCTACCTCCCCTCCCCTGCCGTCTTCCCCTCTACCGGTTTCCCCACGACGTACCTAACTATTCCCCTGGTGTGAACGGAATTTTTTAAACGCTAGCAGATTGTAGCCCCCCCACTTGAAACACCTGTATAAACTGGTACTGTGCCTGGGTGCATGCTTGGACGGCACCCCCTGTGGCGCTGCAGCAGCCGGGCGGGTGTGTCTGTGTCGGGCGAGGACACGGCCCTGGGACCAGCAGCTGCCTCGGCGCGGCTGCGAGTGCCGCGGGTCACCCAGAGCCTCTGTGGCTCTCCTGCACTGCCGCGTGCAGAGGGCGTGGGAGTGGCCTGAGCGCGTCACGTCTGTGTGCGGATGAGATCCCGCTGGAACAGCTGCAGCTGTCAGTATTAACAATTAAATTGATAACTCTGAAAAATTAAAATGAAAATATTTAAAAACAAAATACAGAAAATCAGTGAAACTTGTATGGTAAACTTTTAAAGATCCTAAATATTGAATAAGTATAGAACTTTTTAACAATATTTACCGTGATATTACTGATTCGCACTGTTTTAAATTTTCATGCTTCAGAGTTTTCTTTTCAGTATACAGACTTATGAAAACAACTATGTTCTGACCAAGGAATGATAAGGAAGTAGTGGTAAATGTAAATTTCAAATACACACGTGGCCGTGTGTTTACTTTCTAGTGATTCGGTCGGCCATGTTTGGTCGCATCGCCCCAGGACGAGCGCGGGTTCCGGCACCGTGGTGTCCAGCCGCAGACTACCGCAGCTCCAGCAATGCGCGCTCCGGCGAGGCCGGTGGAGATGTTCAACTGTTGGCTGCTGTGTACACAGCAGCTTGGAAACTGCTACGACCCACACGCGTGTCACTTGCTGGCGAGTTTTGCGCACTTCCAACATCGTCTGGATATTTGTAACAGGGACGACCACAGTTTATTAGTGAGATAGAAAAGTCTACTTTTTGAAATTAAACGTCTTTGCTGAGGGGGCTACAATTTTCTAGCATTACGAAAATTCCGATTGCATGAGGGTAACAGTTATGTATGTGATAGGGGAACCGGTAGATGAAGAGTCGGCAGGGGTGAGGTAGAAAATATGCAGCATTCTTGCACACTTGCATACTTGGGCAATATTATTATTTAGCTGTTGTTTACTTGTATATGTATATACATATATATATATTTTAATATGGGACCTCAGCCAAAGAGCGTTATGTTACCTATAAATAATATAATAAGCAAGAAGTTAACTTTTTTTAATTTAGAAGGTACTCGTTATTTGTCGTCTCGCCTCTACAATGCGAACACAAGGCCAAGCTATTGCAAAACCATTTTTCCAAGAAACAATTCAGGTGCATCGTTGTTGTAAATATCCCTTTGGGCACTTCTCTCAAAAACCAACCAATCGCATCATTTCTTTAAAAGCTGTTTTCCATGATCATCAAAACATCTTTTTTTTTCTCGAATTTATCTAGCTACTTATTTTTCTAATTTTTGAAATTAAGTTCAACTTCATTTACAGTAAAATCCTAATTCAATATTATTTTATAAAGATTGCATTAGCATGCCTGCTTATGTAAATCCTTTTGTCTTTTATGCTAGTACATAAATTTATTTTAAAATATAAAAATTATCAACCAGAAATACTAATGATAATATTTGTTTGAAAATCTGAGATGTATACTGAAAGAAAGAATATTTAATTGAGGACTTTCTCTTCTTAATCGTCGAACAAGATAAAGTTATACAATTATCAAAAACAAAAAGTACAGACAAATAATCGGCATGTTAATTCACTGCCTAGCTTCTAAGGCAACAAAGCTGTGGCAATATTTGCACAGCAGTTACACAGAACATTCACGGAACAGATCGGATGGTGACACGAACTGCCAATTGTATTAGTCCGCAATGTGCCCTGGAGTCGGATAGGGTGGGAGGGGTGTAACTGGGAGGGGCGGTGGAGTAACCAGTTCATTGTCCTGCAGGAGCCGGGAACAGGTGATTAATACCACCCGCTAGCAGGACCGAGAAAGAGTGATAGATAGAGCAGGACCCAGGAGGAGGGATAGGGTTGGAGTGTGGGGGTTACGCCCACCTGCCCGGCGAGCTAATAGAGGGGAGGGGGAGAGGTGAACCATCGATCCCGGCTCCAAGATGGCGGCGAAGCCTCACCTAGCAACATCAATAATAACACTGGCCATAACTCTACCCTGCCCCCTGTCCCACCCTGCTCGCTTATTCGCACTCGCAAGGTCACAAACGTCCAGCAGAGAGGCAGCACAACTCCGCGCAATAAAAAACCCCGGTGGCTGCAAAGTTAAGGTGCTTGAAGTGGCGCTTCTAGTTGTCTTGTTCTCTACCATGGTTCTCACATGTCCCATGGAAGCATCGAAGAGACCCGCCTGCCTGCCTAACGAAGTAACACCCAGACACATGTCTGTCTGTAATGGGTAAACTTTGACTTTCTTGCTGGTGATCTGACTTTGAGTAGTATTCCTGAAAGTGTTCACGTACATCGATGATGTGATCTTCTTGAATCCTATCGAACCTTCATGATTGTTCAAGTAAATATTTGTTAATGGTAATTATAGTTGGAGAAATGTTTTCTATGGGGTAAATAAAACTTTATTTTCATAGACACCCCACTTGTCGTTCATCGTTTGCCATGTTACAAAAGGGTCGCCATTGTCAGAATCGCCGCTGCTCGACGGGACATAGCAGATTCTGCGGGTCGGAGTCGCCGTCATCACTACCGCGAGGGCTACAACCTCCACTGGGTGTTCAGTGCCTCAGCTCGCTGCTCAGGGACTACTGTCAAGCGCTGTTCATCTCACGCTCTCTATAACCGACTGTACTTTTGATATACATTTTTAAAAGTTTCAGTATTTCTGACGTTTTTAGCAGCCTATTTTAAATTCAAATCGCCTCGTCAATATTTATAGTAAGAATTATATTCAATATCATATATTTACAAACATATGTTTTCAGAAAGGTTTTACTAAAACCTATCAGGTCGGGTATCAAATACTATCTAAATATTTTTCTGTAGCACAAGACTGCAGTTTTATTTTATTTGGCCAGTGGAATTTGTGTAGCCTAGGATATATCTGACAAATTGTAATGGCTAAATGTAAATAATTCTTGATCGATAGCGAAAACATTGAATGTTTAAAAAGGTTATACTATGAATACTTTGTCTGACATAATTTTGAAGTTAAGAGCAAAACCGTGTATTTTTCGGAACATTATGTGCGCGAGTACGTAAGAAGGAATTTTTCTTGGTGATTGGAAATAACATCTCAATTCGAGGAATCTTTCAAGGGTTTTGCAGTGTCGGAAACACTAGGATGCACACGTCCGATACATTGGTTCAGGAGAATCCAGTTTTACCGTCAATGATGCATTGTAAAAATACATGTATACTTTAATGCTGTTGGTTGTGGTACGAATATATTCAACACTATTTACACTTAAACTTTCTATACATAGTGCTAAAGTACCTTCTAATAGTATCTATTTTCTTTTAGTTTTTCCTTTATGGTGATGGCGTTGGTGTCCGCCATATTGGAGTGTGACATGACCACCATAAAAGATAATCTTGACCTTGACATGTAACGTCGACTTTCAAAATTCTCTCAAATTGACTTAAAACTCGTTTTTAAGAAGGAAAACGTTCTGTTTCGAGAGAAAATTTCCAGTTTTATTTTACAAAAATGGAAGTGGCTGGAAATGTTCGAAAAGTGGCCTAAAATACTGCAAAAAAAATTGAACCAAAGTCACTGCCACATGACTTTGGCCTTTGATATCGACCTTGACTCCGGACTCTACCTTGTATTCTAGAAGATTCTGCCATATTTGATGATGTAATGATAGCTTATCATCCCAGGTGGTGGCTGTGTCACAATCCAAGATGGCGGACAGCGAATATAATTGCGCAACTTGCACTGCGCTGCACCCGTGTTAGCTGGTCCCAGTGGGCACAAGTGGTTCCAGCCAGCACTCTCGCCACTTCCTGCTCCACTGAGTGACGTGAGTGACGACATTCTGTCGGACACTCCGCCAGACCCGGACAGAGAAGCCTGTCCATACCGTGGCCCGGACAGTTAACTTCGATATCGACCATTCTTACAAGATTACAAATTTGTGATATTAAACCTTTACTGAACCACGCGTTAACATGGTAAACTAAAAACATTTAGAACTTTTTTATTTTCAGAAAAGTGGCTTTCCTTCATAATTACCAATTTTTTAACCAATCAACATAAAAGTCTAACCAAATTCAACACATGCGCGAAATATTAATTTTAAATTCAAATTTTCAAAGTGTTGATTTTATGTAAAAAAACAAGTTAAAAACCCAAGGAGAAAAACAAACATCCAGGAACGCGGATCGGAATGGACTGGTGTGAATCTGAAGCGGGCCACACACGTACGAGCCCAGCTCGGCGGACTCGGCTCGCGAGCCCAACTCGCACGAGCACGGGCTGCCCGGATAGGCCAGGGGTGCTCGCCGCTAGGGCATACCGCTGCATCCTGGGGTGGGAAGTGGGGTATCATTTTTCCATTATCTAAATGGCTGGTGTGACGTGCCGACAGGTATGACGTATCACGGACGGAATCATCACACGCGGACACGCGAGCGGGAAGTCTTAACTAGGTTGAGGACGGCACTCGGCAGATCGATTATTGGAAACGCATTCATCGTCCCGCAATCCGAAATTGAAATAATGCCAATTTAAAAAAAAAATCCGCGATAAAACAAGCGAGATCCAACGAAATATTTCATTTACTAGAATCTGATTGCTAATGTTCCACAGTGTATATTAAGCTGTATCAGCTTATTAGCTCAGCTGTGTACTATTTACCATTTCAGTATCACTTTCAACAATTAACGATAGGTTACAGTAAAAAGCCTAAAGAATAGTGGTATCAGAACCAATCGCATTTATTTTATTTTCTCATCAATCTTCAGCTACATGAACAAAACCACGTTGACTAAGATCATGAAACTGTAGAAATGTAAAATTTTTACTAAATAAAGTTTTATTTACTTGCATTAAACGATAAGTTCCTGGATGTGATTCATGGAAAAATAGTACCTTCTTTTTATCACATTTTTATTTAATTTTTTTTTAATGATTTAGAATACATCCTATTTGTTTTTGCAAACAGGCCTGCAGAAGTGTCGTTTCTGCCTCGCACGCATGAGCCACGCGACTCGCCAACACGCGTGGTGCCCAAATGCGCGGTAAAGCTGAATGAATGTATTATTGTAAGGTATCACTAATCAGGTCGCTGCGGCATAGCGCGAACATATGCAGTGTCGCGCTTTGTTTCCCGATTGTGGTTGGAGCGAGTGCTCTGACAGGTTTGGCTGCCATCCATCAGCTAGGAGGTTATACTAAAAAAAAAACCATTCTTTGAGCATTTAAAATGAGGAGATGTGCATTATAACTTGATATATTTATGTTGTAGAAATTACAGAATAATTTTTTAATGGTGGCATTTATTTGAAACTGCCAATCCTATAGACAAATAAAAACCAATTCATCACATATTTAAAACAAATTTATTTATTCTGTTTTTCTAGCCGTGTGCCCGATGGAAAATAATTTGATGATTTACAAATGACCTTTATGTATAAACATAAGTTTTAACAACCATTTCCATATTTATAATTTCAATAATGACAAACTTACACACAAACCTTCATCCCGTATCATCTCCGTTAGGGTAGATAAGTATTTTCAAAAACTCTTTCTTAGTGCTCACCTACATTGTATAAGGAGCTCCTATGCATAATTTAATGCTTGTAGGTCCCAAAGTTTAGGCCTACGTTGTCTGTCAGTCAGTGTTAAGATCTTAATTAAGTGGTTTGCAGAAGTCGTCAGTGTTTTGCGGAATAGTTTCCGTGCAGTTGAAGTGGCCTGCCGTCCTGTGGCAGTGTTGTCTGCCGCCACGGGCAGGAGCCTGCACAGAATTGCATTTAGGGGCGGGTTGTTCAGTGACGGGGAGGGGGTGAGTTGAAAACAATATAGGCTACCTATTGTTTGCTGGAAAATACCTTCCTTTTGTTGGTGAGCATGACCACTGGCTCACACGATTCTATCCTGCGGTGGGCGCAAACATCAGCCGCGCGCTATGTATGTAGCGACATGTACAGCTGCGTAAAGCGAGGTCATAGGTTTGTGAGCGACGGGCACATCTGCTTGTGGCAAATGTTAAACACACATATTTTTGAAAGACATTACGTACTTAACTAAATAACGATTAACTAGTGATATTAAAAAAATATATCCACAAAGCAAGGATAATCAGGGGAGTTTTTAATAAAATTATACATAATTAAAAAAATCGTAAACAAAAGCATTACCTAATTTCAATGAAATTTGCGAATATGTTTCTATAATAAGTGGATGTTTTCTAAGCTCTCTTTGCAGCTTAACTGCTGCTGGAGCGAAGCGAGCCACAAAGAAGACAGAGAGAGGTAGAGGTAGAGGTAGAGGTAGAGGTAGAGGCGCGTGCGGCTAAAGGTCAAGTCGCACTCGCCGGCGCGGGGAAGGGACGGAAGTGCGCGGGAGCACGGCACAAGTGCTGCCAACCTGGCTGCTAACCACGGGGTCGTCGTCTCAAAGGCGGGCGGGCTCATTACCCTGTAATTACAGTTGCACGCCTGGGCCGCGCCGCTCGCGAGACGAGAGGGCACTCCTCGCAGCGCGCACCGTGCGACGGGCGGCTGTTCCGCAACCACGCCCGCGCGCACCGTCTGGCGCACCAGCTGCACCAGCTGCACCAGCTGTTCCAGGCGACGAACACTGGCTTTTTTCTTTGGCCGCTGTCAAGACAAACGTGCGATGGATTGAACCAGGGCCGTCGAAAGACTCTAAGGGCCTCGGGGCAAGTAATTACTAAATATAAACCAACACTTTAAACGTGATCTGGAAAAAAATGCATAAATTGCAATGAA
Source organism: Bacillus rossius redtenbacheri (assembly GCF_032445375.1). Lineage (NCBI taxonomy): Eukaryota > Metazoa > Arthropoda > Insecta > Phasmatodea > Bacillidae > Bacillus > Bacillus rossius. Next base: position 249,426,776 of record NC_086330.1, read on the forward strand.
CCCAATTAATTTGTTAGTAATTGAATCGTCATTTGTGTTATTAGATTTAAACACAAGTTTTATATAATATTTCAGAACTCAGTCGTACTGCCCTTGGTGCTCGCGATCGTTCCTGTTGACGACCCTGAATTAAACAATTTACAATTGTAAAACATTTTTATAATTAGTGCAAGTAAACGTGTGCCTTGTTACTGTGAATTTAGTAAATGATGCAGTTATATGTGTTTCGTTTGGTAGTGTGAAATATTTTCTTTTTGTATGGCGTATTAAATGTTTCGTATGATTTCTCAATACTTTACATTTTTTAATGTGATAATATAATGGCTTCTTTGGGTATAATTATTTGCATTGTTGTTCTCTTTAAATTTTCTATAATATCTTGCGTGATTTAAATATTACTTTTCTTCTTATTTTCTTTCACTGTAGATGGCGCATGCTTGTCAAATATATGTACAAATTGGGAATATAGTACTTCTGCTTTATCGTCAATATTGTTACGAATGCGAGAGACCAGACCACACCACGACACTAGGTTAGGAGCTGGCTGGTGGCCCTGCACGACTACAGGCGTTACGCGCTTTGTCACGTGCGGTCTACTGACGTAAGGCATGCCACGCATGCCTGGCCGGTTTACAATGGTCGTCGCTACCACTCCCCCCCCCCCACCCACCCCGCACCAGACACATCATCCTGCCTTGGCGCTGTTATCTATCGCTGAGCGGCCTTAAGAATGCCGCGGGCCACTGCGCGGAGTGGCGAGAATAAACGCCGCCTTTCTCGATGTTTCGGGGGTCGGGTCGGCCCAGGATGACGCGACTTGTCACAGCCACTCTCGTCGGTTCGTGAAGGGCACCCCTGAACTACTAAACAGCGATGCCAGTCTCCTCGTGAGTCCCGCGATGTGTGCCGCGACTGTGCCGTGAGTTCTGCGGCTGAGTTCCGCGACAGTTCCGGGAGAGTTCCGAGAGTTCGGAGAGTTACGCGAGCGAAGGGAAGTGCGACATCGGGGAAGAGGAGGAGACCCCCTCCCCCCTCTCCGAGAGTGGCGCGACCCGGAGTTCGACTGATCGTGAGAGTGCGGTGACTGAGTGGCGCGAGACTGTGTGTGTGGACAGGCGCTAGGTAAGGAGCGAACCACTGTTGAGCCTAGCTCCAATGAGGAGTGTGAACTGCGGTACTTGTCAGACATTGAATGACTTGAGGACAAACATTCTTAAGTGCTAATGATTTGTGATCGGACATTTTGAAGTACAATTATTTATTATTAATGTAAATATTAATAATTAATAAAACTGAAAAAAACCTAATTGGGATATCACGTACGAACCTAGTTCTCGCCACATTATAAATCTTAACAATATTTATAAGTGTAAGGTCCATTCCCAATAAGTATTTTTTATCTGAACGTGAAGTTATTTAACGTTGATTTGCTTGTAACAGCGTCTTAGCCATTTATTTGACCCATAAGTATGAAGGAAAAAAAATCATTTGGAACTGCTATGGTTTAGATTAACTGCAGTAAAATATAGTCGGGAAAGTTTTTAAAATGTTTAAAAATTAATTATTTTAACTCATAGAGGTGCAAGACTGTTCCGGATCTCAATTTTTTTCTTTTTCTTTTTTTTTTAATGGAAACGTCACCAATATGGTGGCTGTGAAACATTAAGTATCATTAATGACATTGGCAATCATGTGATAAAAGTTAAAAAAGAGCTATTTATAATTCTGTAAGCATAGTGTGTAATTATTATTAGTACATTTTATATAGGCGTTTCTGACCTATTTATTTAATATTCAAAGTTGTACTAAATCTGAGTTTGCAAAGCTAAGGAGAACTGGTCTTATCATATAATTCCCTCGTGAGCAAAAACTAACACCAGACTACAACAAGAAAACAATTTATTTAGGACTAAGGGAGGCAAAGCTTTTAAAGAACTGTAACTCTTGTATGTCTTACAACATTAAACAAACAAAAAAAAATTCTCAACTTATTTTATAGTTAAGTTTTTTGGTGACTTTAATCAATTATATACTCACTATAAAAGTGTTAATAACTTATTTAGTGACCAAATCACATACATTTCACAAATACTTGTTTCTGGAGGTAAAAAGAATCATAAAGACCGCAGGCTTTCTCGGCCATTATCTGGAGTTACTTGGCTTTTTGGTTGTAGCAAGTTTTCCTGCCTTTGAATACTCTCGCCTAAGAGGGGAGTATTTCTCGATTGGCTGCAGCTGTGAGCCAATCAGAGCCTTACTTTCTTCTGGTTAGCCTGTTCGTTTGGCCAATCGGAGCTGAGATTCTGTGGTTGGCTGGGAGTGCTGGCCAATCATCTCTTCACTTCTGGTTGGCTGGGCTCTTTGGGCAACCAGAGGCGACTTTTCAGTTGTTGGATGCAGACCTAGGTCTTAAGGATTTCTGAAGAGCGAGTCTCATATTCTACTTAATTTGTAGCCATCTTCTCTATTTATGTTTGCTGTGTGTTTTACTGTTTCTACTGATTCTCGAATGCATCTTTTATTGTATTGTATGATGTTGGCTATGGTGTGGAACTGCTCAAATTCAACGCTGTGCCTGGATTCCAAAGAGTATTCTGCCCTTAGCTGATCGTAGGTTTTCATGTTTATAGTCGCTGATATGTTCTTTAACCCTTGTGATTATTAGCATGCCAGTTTTTCCTACGTTTATATTGTCACATGAGAACTGAACCTTGTACAAACCGGCTATATTTTCGACTGAAGTAAAATGAATAGTTATGTTAACGAAATAATATTGTTTTTTTTTTATTGGCCGACATGTTATAAGAAAGTCAATTAATATGCATTGTGCAGAAACGGCTGCAGCAGTCAGTCCAACACACTGTTACGAGGAGATCAGACACGGCTAGTCCACTCGGCGTGCGAGAGGCATGGCGCCCCAGCTGTCAATGAGTCATGGGGATGACCTCTGACACGCGTCTATCAGCGAGGCCACCACACTCCCTCCCCGTCAACCCTTCTTCAGAGAGACAGCTCCGCGGGCTGACTAGGAACACACATTCTACGACTCAAGATAACTAAACAACTAGGCAACTAAACTCGTGGAGATTACCGCAGGAAGAAGCTTCGTGAATACGAACACAAAGATTTTCGTTAAACCCTGACCACTGATGACTTGTGCTGGTATGTACCGTAATCTTTGAGATGGAACACACATTTTTGACGGAATTCATCGTACCGGTGCTATGTCATATACCATGTGTGTATCAGTTGGTGGTGTGAAACCAATAAGTGGTTAGCGATGTAATTTAGCTATAATAAATATTAAATAATTTGTTATTTTATTGGCACGATTAACTTTTTACTATAACTGTGACTGTTGAAGAACCAAACCTATTTACAACGAAATTTAACGTAAACAATATTTGAGGGTAGGAACTGTTACAGTAGTAATTTTATCGATAGATTTATTTTTACTATGGCAATACACATGTATTGCAACATTGAAAACGTAAATTTATCTCCAACTTTAAATTAAATATTTGCCAAACAAAACATCGATAGTTTAAATGGCCGAAATAAAAATGTAATCTTAAAATAAATATTTTTAATGTATCAGTGGAACAAAGTTTTCACATTTCTCTGACAAAATAATTTATATAACGCCCTCGTTGGTTATTCAGTGGTTACCGCGGCTCACGAGTGTCGCGGACCACAATGCGGCCTGTGTTCCGGCGCAGTGTTGGCGTGCAGCCCGCTGTGGTCTCCAGTCCGAGCACCCGCCCTGGCACGGCGCCCTGCTCCCTGGTGCGCAGCGCAGTCTCGGTGTGGCACACGGCTGACTCGAGCGGCACAGAGCGGGCTCAGGCCAGCACCGCGAGGTGAGCAGTCGACTGTCGGCGGGCGACGAGGACGAGGACTTGTAGCCGAGTGTACACGACCACCCAGCAGACGCCAGTCACTTTAAATATGCAGGAAGGCAGCTATTCACTTTGTGACGAACTTCAGACTGTATTAAGAGTGCAACAATCATATATTTAAAATACACACACATACATACACTTAGATCTACATAAATAAAAATGTAAATGATCCTTTGTTCAAAATATTAAATCTAGGAAAGTTCTTCACCATTCTTTGGAATTATGACACAACGTTGCATTCGAATACGCGCGTTTTTTATATACCTTTGTCAAACATGTGACAGGTAAAAAGATGGATAAAAGTATAGATACGTAAAGCCATAATTTTTTAATATGTATATATTTATAAAGGTTTCAAGGAAAAAGAGAGATGGAGATATATAGGGCGATTTATATAGATATAGAGATATAAAAAGAGAGAGGTAGTTACATATGTATATAGAGATTTAGAGAGATGGAGAGAGAAGGAAATATACATAGAGAGATAGGTAACTAGAGAGGGATAAAGAGATGCTTTGTGAATGTGTAACTACTTCGAACAAATTACAAAAAAAAAAAAAATGGTGATTCTGGCATTGCAACGCATGCCGGGCATTAGATAGTATATATAATTATTAGTTAATGACAGTGCATTGAGAAAACCCATCAAGCTATCTTCCAAGCGTGATAATCTCCCACATGTAATATTATGATGACCGAAACAAAACTGCATGACTATTTACGGAAAATTAAACTTAAAATATTGGTGAAACATAACTCTTTTCTAGTTTGGGCTAGTTTGTATTAACATCGTTCATTGTAGGGACTGACATATTTACGGATGGACATCAAACAGTGGCTCTCAGTTAAATGTAATATTTCATCAAAAGAACGTACCAATTATATTGATATCACAGATAACTGTAATTCACCCTTCTGATTGACATGAAAACGTGCAGATAACAGGAATGTGGCAACAAACATTGCCCAAACATATTCAGTACGCAATATCTACTGTGCGTGTCTGTTTTCCTGCAGGTCAATAGAGTGTATTATATTAATAACACCATTAAATTTTGACCTGTGTCTTAATTTAATTTAAATCATACCTATATTATGAAATCAAGATCTTTCCTACACACTAGTAAAAACTTTCGTGTTGAATCACTGGGAAGGCAAGTTCAAAATACTTACTCTGTATTTTAACCACAGGAAAATTCACATCTCAACTTAGATAAAGAAAATCTTAACTTTTCTTTTTTTTGGTATTTCCGTGTTTTACATCGGCCAATAAACAGCAACAGCACGAAGGTGACTAACTGAAATGTGTATAAAAAAGAATATAACAAACAAAATAGCTGAAAGCAGCCACAGTAATAAATAACTAACCTTCTGTGCCAAGTGCCAGCGTTTGCACCATGTCAATACATAAGTTATACGTTAAAACGTCAATACATAAGTTCTAAGTTACGAAGTTAATACACAAGTTGAAGCCTAGACGTTGAAGATCTGTGAGTCACTGCATTGGTAAAGTTAAATTAAATATTATATCCTGTAATATTATTTTCATTAAAAACATTTTTTTGAACCTAACATTCTTCATATTTCTTTTTTGCAGACATTATTGTGAGTCCGTTGTGTATTGCAATACAGCTGTTTCTGTGAGTGTCTCACAGTACATTACAGTTCTTCATGGGCTCAATGAATTTTCAACCTGTTTTGCAAATTAAAAAAATGCGTTATAGTATTTAAAAAGAAAAAAATTAATCATGGCAATGTCAAAAAATTTAAGAACGGTTAAGATTCTTTATTGGCTTCAAAGTTATGAAATGATGTAGCACAACAAGCCATTAAATCACAAAATATGTACCATGAAAAAATGTATGTACTCGTTTGCAATATGAATGACATATTTTTATTAGGCGAATATTTTAGTATCAGCATTGTATTAACACTTAAATAATTTTAAAAGGCTCCAAATAAATGTTAGCTTTAACATTAATGAACGAAAGAAGACTTATATCCTATGTGTGTAAGAATAAATTATAGAATGAAATTCGTTTTTACTTAAAATTTAAGAGTATTAAGAGTGAATTATAACATGTGTGTTATCATATTACGAATTTTTCATATAAACTGTAATAAAATAACAAGCGTAAATTCAGCGTATATTTGTAGACCGTTAATGCGTTCGTTATAAAAAACCATTAACATTAACTATTCTTTGATCTAAGAATACATAATTAAAAGCCCAAAATTAATGCAATGCTTAGTAGTACCTACGGCAGAGTTGTTTTTTTCTCGCTCAGCATTCCAGTTTTTTTTAACACAAAAGAAATAAAATCCATTAAACGGTTTTTTATAGTACCAGTAATTATGTGTGATAATAACGTTTTGTAATGAAAATTCACCGCTAGCAAAAGTGAAGTCGCGCTCAAAGGAGTAGACCTGACGGAAGACGTTGGTAATGGAAAGTAATCAGAACTCCAGAGAGGCATCTTCTCAGCTGTTCCCAGCTCACTAGTTGTGCATGGAACTCAATAGAATTTAATGCCAATTTGTGTTTAAAATACTCTGAAATACGTTTCTTTTCGAAAACATTTTATTTTTATTATTGCAACAGTAAGCAACTCTATTTTCCTCCGTCCATTATAATCAACTGTTCTCTCACATTTCTCACAGAACAACTGAAACGAGATAGCTTCCAACACATTTACTCTTTTTCCCATTTTATTTTATTTCACCTATTTTTCTTGAAAGTCCTTAATCATGCCACTTTCAATAAGAAAATTAAATAATCACGAATAAAGCTCTTCTTCTGAACACTTTTAAATGTTTTCATGTTCGCTCTTATCTGTACATCACATAGCTTTTTTTTTTTGCCCGTGTTGTATTTTAAGTATTTTCCATTGGGTTACTTAGGCTTCTATAAACTTTAATTAAGCCTTGAACCCCCATAAACAATTTTTTACAGTTAGTTTTAAAATTAAAAACAATGCATTTTAAAAAGAGAGTAGTCTTATAATGGAGGAAAACATAATTTCTAACATTTTAATTCAGAAGTCGCCCATTACATATTCTGCAACCAAAAAAAAAAGTGACTTTCCTAACGTAATTTTGAAAAAGATATTTCATAACAAATGACTTTGTAGAGGTGCAGTTCCTATCCTTCTGTCTTGATGCACACCTCATACTTCTTCCAGGTATTCCAGATGTTACAAGTATGTCGCTTGCGCACGGCTGCAAGTTGAGGTTACGTATGGTCCCGACCTTCACTTTTAAACTGCTCAAAACGTGAACTAATTAACTTTTATACTCTTTGATATTTTCTTTGATAACCAAGCATCATTTAAACAATTTTTTTCATGAATTTCTTCAACAGTTAAATTTTAAACAAAATTTTAACATGTTTTAGTAAGAATTATTTCAGGGAAACGTTTTTAAAATAATGTGATCACGACGATTATAAATTCTCCGTGTCATCTGTATACCAAAGCTATGTTCATAATTTTTTCATAATGATTAATATTAATATATGTAAACACACATAAAATATTCACTTATTAAATGGCTAATAACATATAGCTTTGAAACAGACTTTTCACGTAAAACTTATAAATTACCTGCTTAATTTCAGTGGGACTATGACGAAAAACAGAAAAAAATTATACCAGCGTCATGATTTATGCATATTGTCTCTGGTATTCTGCCATTGGCACTTGACTGTTAGGGACATTGTCAAATTTATGTAGAATGGTTTAATATTCAGGAGAGAAATTCGTACAAACAGTCTCAAACGAAACAGAATATTTTAAACCAGCCGTGGCATTGTTTTAAAGACAAAATAAATAAGAGCAGTACTCAATTAACACACTGAATTTACATCAGTAACGAAGAGAAGTTTTCGTGTGCTTACAACTTGTCGACAAATAGTAAAAACCTTTGACTGGTGTGCTTGAATTGAATCAGACGGAGAGATCGTAGCCTGGGAGTCTAGTCCACAGCATTCTCCGGAGTATATGGACGTGCGAATGACAGGCCATAGCAGGTCGTGTTGCGCAGACAGCTGTGAAGCAGTCGGCCGTACATTCCAGCTCATTTGCTGACAACTATAGTCTGTTTCCCGCTGTTGCCAGACTGATACCACCTGGCTTTTTAACAATAAAAGTCTTATTTTGTATACCATTGTTTATCACAATAAGTTTAAATATATTTTTTTTAGTTATTCTATTTCTTGATTTTTCTGAGACCATAAAATAGTGTCTACTGACCGTATTATTACAGTTGTAGTCATTCTGCCAGAAAAGAAACTTAATTAAACGCTTAAAACCAATTACTATTTAAAAGGAGAAACTATTTGTAACAGTCAGTTACTATCAATAACCATGCATTCTATTAAAGTACGTGCTTTGTTGAAAAGACCCAAACTGCTTAAAATTAAAATATAAAAACAATATTTTAACAAAAATCGTTGATACCAAAATGACATATTTCAATTACATCTCCTTAAAAAAAATGGAAAATATCAGATGATGCCCTTGATGAAATACACCAGGAAAATGTATTCCCACAATTCTCATTAGAAATTAAACATTTCCCGATAAGTTAAACAAATTTTCATTACATTAATAAGTTACATGTATCTCAAACGTTTGCGCTCTATGGCGTTCATATGGCAACAGAGCACACAGAAACAATGACAGTGCTAATGACAGAAAACGTTCATTGAAACGAGAAAATAAATGCCTATTTAAACGCACATTGCTATCTAAGGATGAAATGCGCTATAATGTGAAAACGAAACTGTCTCTAATGACCTCGCTGTTGACAAGATGTTGGGGATGAAGAGAAACAAATATGTGTGGTTTCTTGATAAAACACCTATAGTTGTCTCTCTTAACAGCTCTATATTTTAATACAGAATTTTGTTTCATTCTGAGCACCAATCACTAGGTACTGAGCACCAATCACTAGGTACTGAGCACTGAGAACTAGGTACTGAGCACTAGATACTGAGCAGCAGCACTAGGTACTGATCGCTGAGCACTAGGTTCTGAGCACCAGAACTAGGTACTGAGCACCGAGCACTAGGTACTGAGCACTGAGAACTAGGTACTGAGCACTAGATACTGAGCACCAGCACTAGGTACTGAGCGCTGAGCACTAGGTTATGAGCACCAGAACTAGGTACTGAGCACCGAGCACTAGGTACTGATCACCGAGCACTAGGTACTGAGCACCGAGCACTAGGTACTGATCACCGAGCACTAGGTACTGATCACCGAGCACTAGGTACTGAGCACCGAGCACTAGGTACTGATCACCGAGCACTAGGTACTGATCACCGAGCACTAGGTACTGAGCACCGAGCACTAGGTACTGATCACCGAGCACTAGGTACTGAGCACCGAGCACTGAGCACTCAGGAGGTCCGCAGCCAAGCACGCGGGTTGCCCGCGCGACGTCACCGCCAGGCAGCGCCGCCATCGATCGCGCGCGCAACAAGATTACCGATACGCGGGTAATCCGGGATTACGGAATCAAGACGTTCCGGTTCCGGGCTTCCAGGGAAGGGGCAATCAGGAAGGCTTGCACGTTTGCACTCACAGCGAAGCGATAGGAAAAGAAAGTGGTTTTTGGATGTTAGCGGAGGAGAGGGGGATTCTTGAGGAATGGTTCGTACGATAGGAATGAGTAATCAAGTTTGGCAGCGCTGGTCTGAGGAGGGGCGGGTGGGAGAAGCACCGGACAGAGATGGAGAGAGACAGGAAGGGCCGAAGGGATGGAGCGGGGTTCAGACGTCTTCACAGGGTCGCCCACTGGCCGAACGCTTAATCCTCCTTATAGACGCGTCCGCCGCTGCACAACTTGCAAAATAGAAGTTCCCTCTCACTTATGTGCTTTAAGTTTTTTTGATGGGGCAAGAGTAATGAACTCATTTTCCCACTGCATAAAAAAATCGAAGTGGGTATTTTTTTTTTTGCGTGAAACGTCTCTCGTGGACCATCGGGTGCTCATAGTTGTAGTTGACTCGTGGCCCCCCAGCCCCTGCACTCGGGGTCTGCAGCTCACGAGGCGCCTCGCTCTGCTGAGTTCTGGCGCTGCCTGGGCTCCTGTCTCCAGCTGCCCGCCGCCTCTGGCCGCGTGCTTCTGCGACTGCGCGGCATGGCCTGGACCAGCTTGTGACTGTCACCCGGCACTACTTCTCACCTTCTTTTCTGCTCAGCTAACCTTTCAGAGCACCTCAATATCCACATGACGACACACAAATAACTCGTATAACACTTACCGTTACGGAGTTATAACTGAATTTGAGTGAATATCGAAGTTATTTTCAACCCCCCCCCCTTTTCCATCACCAGCTTAATGACCTAGGCGCACGATTGCGTAAGAGCACTAACCGGCAACGTAAAGTTGTTTATTTTCAGAACATACACTACACTTAGCGATACAAACCTTGAGACACGAGATCTATTTAAACTTTTGGCAACAACAAAAGGGTTTCATCGCTAACTCTGGCGGGAATATAGTATGAAAGCTCTTTTAAAAACTTTTTCACGTTAAAATAAAACATGTGCATACCTGGCAGAGGGTACGCAGGTTTGACGCCACTTCGCCCTTCTTTTAGGACTCACCCCTGACTGAACCAAGCAGACATGCCGGGGAGCAGTCCGGACGAAATGCTATGCTCGTGTAAAGGGGAGAATTATGGGAAGCATTTCTTTGCAGTAGAAACATGTGTTGTAACATTTACAACAAACAAGAAGAGTAAGTGCCATACGCAGAAATTCATGTTTGATAGAAATGCATTACTAGTATGTCTTAAATTATTACGAAACATTATTGTTTTATCTTAAAAATAACGGAAACGCATCAAATTATTTGTGCACAATAATATTATTTATTTTTATTCACAGTTACATAATGGTGTACAGATATTTAGACCTACTAAACTTTAAAAAGCCATCTCGTGACAAAACTATTGAGCGTTGCTTGAAGTTTGAAGAGTAATGTCCATTGAAGCATAGATTGCAAGATCCCTCAAGATTAAAATTAATAATACATCAAGTATTTTATTTTATTACATACATCTGAGAAGCAGCCGCAATGATATACATATTTTCGAAAGGTAATATGCTTTTAATGGAAACAAACATGTTTTACAAAACCAGTTTTAAATGACACCCAGAATAGAGGAAATTCAAACACCTTCATTAACAACAATTTAATAAAAGATAAAATAAAAATAAATAAATAATTGGAATAAATATATTAGATTATATAGACAAACATAGCGCTGCGTTCTTTACTGGAAAATACAATCCAAAAAACCTTCGAAAGCATAAACGGAAATTACGCAATACAAGTACGTGTCACAACTATATGAAGTTTTTAAATATTTACTTTAACAAATGCCGTTTTATTAAACTAACGACCACATTTCTACCCATTTAAACAACAGCACTGAACAATATATTACATTTAACTATTATTGTCTGTACTTTAGCAACGTAAAGCACGCAATGTCGCTCAGGAACAATAAATGCAGAACTGCAGCAGTGGGTACCGCCCTCCAGCGTACCAGGAGCGAATGAATGCAGAACTGCAGCAGTAGTCCAGTCATTTTAGGTTTTATCTGCGGAAAAATTCCTAGTGAGCTGAATTTTTGTATACACCTTTATTACGGCGTTGTAGTGAAGTTGTGAAAAATCGACATTGATATCGTGCCGGCTAAAAAGTTATAAAGGTCAAAAGGTCATGAAAATCAGTTTTTCGCAAATATCTCGTGACCTATTGCTTGGAGGTCAATAAAGGTCATTATAAAAATTGTTTGTCGTAAAATTATCTACATAAAATGCCTGTTTCATTTTTCTGTAAAATTATAAGTAAGGATATAACTCACATAAGTGGCACAATTTAATTTATAATTTCATGTTTTGAAAAAGAACCTATGTGTCATCAGACAGCCAGAAAAAATCATTTTAAATGCTATTATTTTTATAAAGTTTCCTGTGACGGATCCTTGAACTCCCCGCTAGTCTGGGGAGTATGCCATTACACAACCCACCAGACTCACAGCAACAACAGTCATGTCAAACACCTATTCTTGCAGCTTTTTTAGGTCCAGCTACGCGCATGCACGACGATGTCAACAACTTGAACTGTATACGTTCAATAAACAAACCACTATTCACAAACACTATTCACGACGATTGCCTGTTGGGAACCGAAATTGAACAAACAGACATTACAACAACAGGGAAAATACAAAATAATGATCGCATGATTGCTCAAGTCGCAACCTCGGAGACCCTAGCTGCCATGAACTCAATGAAATGTTAGCGTGAGAAGACGGAGGCCTTGCGTACGAGCGCATGCGCAAGGCCACTCGAACTAAAAGTTTGGGGGAAGGATGTGGGCTAGAAACTGTGATGGCAGGGAACATACGAGAGAAGGAACGTGACACTCCCTTAGGTTGCACTCGGTCGCAGACTTGGTCAACTCCAGTAATTTCGCTCAGCTTGCTTCATTCTACGCATTTTATGTATTCTGAAAAATGAATAAATAAAGGACATAAAAGTTATGAATCTCTAGATATAGCTAGTTAGCCTTTATATCATATAAAATTTCATCGGACGCAGTCATCACTGTGGGTGAGTGACATTTCAAATGTCAGAGCTTACAGATATTATATTATCAACATATTAAGTTACATACAAAAGAATAATTATCAAGCTGATCTTTAACTTAACTGATTAAAAAGAATTGTAAAAATGTTAGCATTTATTACTTTAAAAACGTGATCTATTATTAATAAAATTAATTAACACTGGAAATATTAAGCACGTACTCTCCTACAACGCTCTCAAAAAAGATTTGATCATTGCGAGGGGCGTGGTAAAAATAAGGCCGTGATTTGCACGGGCCAAAATCACCGCCAATTACTAACAGGCGGACGAGTGAGCGGAGAGCGCGCCGCGTGTTGTGATTGTTCCGAACTACATTTTAATTAAAAAGAAATGAAAAGCGCATTACGCTTGCGCTCGCGCTTGTTTACTCGCGGGATAATTGCGCGCGCGGACTAACGACCTCGGCGCAATTGAGGGGAGGGGGGGAGAATAATGGGGGGGGGGGGGGGGTACCTGGCGCGCGGAGTAGAGGGAACAGCGAGGTCCTGGATCAACGGCCACCGCGCATGCGCGTCTAAGAGGGGCGTGGCCTCGGTGGGAGAGTGGAGGAGGAAGCAAGTGCCACCGTTAGGCTGGCTTTAAGAACCACGCAATAACAATTTATAGTACCGGAATAGAAAAATACGCGCGGTGCAATAGCGCAACTCAAGTATTGTTGGAACTTCCAACGGTCTTGCGTTTTGGCTTGCAGTTTCAGCGGTCATGTTTGCGGAAACATTTTTAATATGGAGACGTTATGTGCATAGTAGCCCATGTTGATATTTTTATTATCTATATACTTCATTTTTACAATAGTTCAACTTTCACACTGCGATAGAAAAAATTTAAATATAAAATTAATAAAATAAAATTTTTTTTCGTGATAACGTGAATGGTGTAAAAATATGCTTTCTACTGTTTTAAATTTTTTAGTTATAAGGTTGGTAAAGTGTGGCGACTTGCGTGCTTCACAAAGGACTGTGAATTTCTTGCGCTGTTGAGTCGTTGCGTTCTTTGCGTGGTTTGTGGACGCAGCATCACTGCACGCACGACCACCTGCCTGTTGCTGCGCGCTGCAGCCACTGCAGCTCTGCGCGAGCGCAAGTGAGGGTCCGCCCCGCGGCCCGGCCAACTTCTAACCCAGTTGTTCTCAAGAAGCAACATGTGTACTTCCGAACTAAGATGAAAAACATGCATAAATAATTATGTACTGTAAACATTTTTCTTTTATTTTACGACGTTAGCCAGCTAAGGGTGTTAAAAGGAGGTAGTTTGGTTTTATTTGAAACAAAATCGTATCTACGAAATCAGTAAAGCAGGACGTCAAATATGAAGTACGAATAATACAAATAATAAAATTACACATTCGTTTTTACCATTTTGCAGATTTTACACCGAAGGCAGTTAAAAGTAGTAAGATTAGTTTTAATGAGAAAAAAATTGTACCTTCGAATCTACTAAAACTACAGGTAAGAAACTCAGAATGACCGACATTAATTTAGAGATGTGTATTGTATTATTCTAATTTTTAGAAATTTGACCACTTCTTTCGTCATTAAAAACGTATCCTGAATTCAAACCAAGCAAAAATGGGCGAGGGTAAAAATAAATAGGAGCACGACTATCGCTTATAAACAAATACTTTGTATGATTTGCAATTTTTAAAAAAAAATACTGCAAAGGGCGTCAAAGGAGTGTAAGGTATGTTTTATAGTTAGAAACCATATCTCCGAAGAAAATCTAGCTAGAGGCTAAAAAACTTATACGAATTACTTACACAAAGAGTAAAGTACCTAGTGTGCTTTTTATAAATTTATTTAAAAGAAAAGCGCAAGATAAATATAAAAATAAATCATATCTAAATAACTAAAGCATGCAGGAGGTAAAAATCTGGGGTGTTTTTGCCATTTCGGTTTAATGGAAAAATAATAAATCTCTGAATCAATTCAAACAGGACGTAAGAATGTGAGAATGAATTATATATGTATGATTTACGTCGTAATTATTTACAATTTCTCAAAATCTTACTACAAAGGGGTTGGCAATGTGCAAGTAAAGTTTAACTATAAATATTCATATATGGCGAAGCAAATCAAGTGGGTAGTAAGAAACTGAGGACAAATAATGTACATAATAGGTTACATAGCTTCGTAAGAGGTATTTAGGACGTTATTGCACGGTAAACGGCGTCAGATAGTAGAGAATTACATTCATAATTCTTTTTTGCGTACTAAATACTGTTCTGAACGACGCGGTGACAGTTTTCTCTGTAGAAAAGGTTTTTTTTTCCTTAGCAACTAAACGGATATGTATCACCTTGCCAGATGGAACTTGACACTGTCGGAACTCATAACACTGTTCTGTCAGAGATGTAACTGGGTGAAAGCTGAGGATAAATTTAGCCATGCACAACCAATTAGAAATCGCGAACAAACACGACCTAATACAATACTTCCTGTGGTCTTCATACTTTTAAATTTAAGTTTTATTCCTTCGATACATTTTTCATTGTTATATGTAGAAAAGTTAAAAATAAGCCTAAAACTGCACGGTTGGGACAAAAGGTTTTAGTGTTGTACACCAACTGAAAGTGGCTAAGGTTATCGGTCATTGGAGTGTCATTACTCATTAGTATCATTTAGAGTGAAGAGGCTCAGAATGAAGCGGTATTCAGTTCGAAGGAACACATAAATACTTCTTATATTATGCTTTCAATCAGTAATCAACAGACGAGGTGACACAATATGAGCCATGAAGAAATTTGGGCTTGAATGTTCATTAGCACATTAGCCACTTTAGTTTAGCTAAGAGAGGCGCAAGCGTCAACGAGTTGAGATAGGTGTATAGACTGCAAGTGAGAGGCCATCTTCGATTCCAATTGAATTATAGCCGGCTGGCATGATAACTATACTGTTTGATGGTTATGTGGGAAACAATATCAGCTTAACGAGGCAGCCTCGAGATGACTTGGTATTACCATGAGAACTTGACGGAATAATTGAAGTAATTGATGATTGGGATCGTTTTAGTTAAATACTGCAAGAAAATTCCCAATTCTTGTGTGGCATACAATTAATTGCACGAGCAGAATATCGTGGGGTTTTAGAATAACTTCTCACAAGTAAGTCCACTACTCAAACAACACGACACGTAAAAACGTTTGTTTTGAAAAAAGTGCATGCTCTTTGTTAGTCTCTCAAATTTTTATCATAGTTATTTAACAAAAATTTACGCAAAATGTGTCTGTAACACACAAAAAAAAGCTATCAAAATTATTGCTTAAAATGAGCAACAAACTCCCGCAGGCTAGAGGCGTTTAAATGATTTTAATTTGGAGTAATTGTAGTTTTTACTAAATCTCTATTATATAAATATTTTGGGAGGTTTTCAAAAACAAAGAACTTTTACATTACATGTTTTGATTACGTGAATATTGCCAATTTATTAAAGTATCTAATTAATGTTTTACGTTATTATAGATAGGTATTTAAGGCTTCAATAATCTACCAAAATATGTAATGAGTGCTAGAACAGTCGTACACTTGTTACGTATTAATTTTGAAGAATAATAATCTTTATGATCGATCGTACATATATTGACTTTGAAGTTGCTAGCTTAAGAAAATACAATACAACCTACATGTTTAGATTTTTCTCTTTTTTTACGTATTTTAAGAACTAAAAATTAGAATAAATTAATTTTTTCTCTTAAATTTATGACGAATACCGTGTACCAACTATAATCTTAAAAGATTTCTTTAGTTCTTGAAACGTGCAACTTGAAAACGTACCTTTTGTAGTATTTATATTCATACTTTCATATGAATTAGTAATTCTGAAATAAATGTATATAGTAAAAACAGTAAAAAAATAAAACCTCAACTCATAAGAGCACGTAAAAACTAATAAAATAACGGACACTTGCACACCATTTAAAAGAATTTTCAATTCTAAAGCAATTAAATATTTTAAATTTAAAACACGAATAATTGATGGCTTAAATTTTACGTGTCGTATTAATTACTTATCGGTTATAAAAGTAACAATTTTTAACTAATACATACGTTGGCCACGTACTTAAGGTTGAAGAAGGCTTGGCTGATTTTAAACTGCATTTAGAAGCGTACTTAAACATTGCATTTTAATAAAATTGTTTTTAACATTATTTGTGACTGCTTTGATATTCATGTGGGTAATTCTCATGGAAACTCTAAATTCCTGTCCTAGCAATTTTTACAGTAATCCTAAGCGATTTAGGATGTTTTTTTTTCCGGAAAGAATATCATCAAGGCCAAAAATGTTGGTCATAACTTAGGAACCGTACGGGCATTTGTGAAGAATAATAAATATATAGTACTCTGAAAATCATTCCCTCACTATGTCCCAAACTCCAGATTAAAACATTGTCTAAAGTTTTTATCGAAAATTTCTTAAAACATCTGTTTGCAACTATGGCTTGTCTATTGTAAATACAACAACTTTTCAAAATTTCTCTGAGTTTAGGATCGTAAGTCATGAACAAGTTGTCTAATGTTGACTTAACATGTGTCCCATGAAAAATTATCATTCCCTCATATCATTACCAACAGTCGATAAGTATGTATATTCTTGAGGACTTTAGTAATAGTCTCATTAGTTTTTGATAGTTGGTAGTATGGTCACTTGTTCGAAATGGCAAATTGACTTCAAGCTTGTTAAAGTACTTGTTGGAAGAAGATGTCATTGTAATTTTTTAAAGATTACATTTTAAACAATCATTCCATCACAGCGAAGAATAAAGAAGGTAATTGTAATATTTGAATTTTGATGACGTAGTAAAGTATGTTTTTAAAGGTAGAAAGCGTAGAGAAAAGTTAGATGGTTACAAAAGGTTATGTTGCGATATTTTTTAGGTTATGGTTTATTTTGTCATTCCCTCACCGTCATTCCCTCACATTTGATTATTTTCAGTTATATTATAAGTTTGTTCAAAATAATGTTCAACAATCTCACTAAGAGATTTTAAAAATTTCTAAAGAAGTACACATTTTTGGTAATTTTATATTGATAGTTTATTGTTGTAATTGAACTGTGATTACTACTACGACAAGAAAAAGTTTTGGTTTAAGTATTCTTTTACTCATCTTCAAGTTGCAATATGAGTTTTAATTCATAATTTTTAAGTTAATGTAACCTAGTAGAATTCTAAAGATGTTTAAAAAATAAATAATACGATTTCATATGAGAAATGAATATAAACATCATTTCCTCACCTCAGTCATCATTCCCTCACATTTGATTATTTTCAGTGCTCATAAATTCGTTCAAAATTCATTTATTCTGGGGACCACGATATTTTTCACTTCTAGTAACATGAGTACTACAAATTTAAGAGAAAACAAAGATGAATTTATTTAATTATTTTTCATTAATTTATTGATAGGTAATTTCGGGATTTCATGAGAATTACCCATGTATTGCCTGTAAAATCTGTGAACATAAATTTCAACGGTATTTACTAGCCAGTTACTCTACTCCCAATACGAACCAACGGTGTTAATGGGTTAGATTTGCCCAAATATTTGTCAAAACAGCTCTCTGCTTCTCTCACTAGATTTTTATTCCTCATTCTGCCACCGACAGCAGTGAAAGGCGCTGAAAGCAGGGCGATAACCTATATATATGTGTATATATATATATATATATATATACATATATATATATAACAGACGTTGTTGTCGACAGGCCTCATCACGCATAGTAAATGGGAAACATAATGTTCTTGAGTGAAGATAATAATTCTTTGTCAAGAAAATTTTATTTTACAGCCTAAAGCCATGTTTGCATCCAGTAAGATGTTTAGATGAAACATGTTTTCAGGCCTTGGGAGCCCTGACACTACTACAAACCACGTGACATGTCCGTGTTACTTGGATGAACTCCAGACTAGAGGTTCAGGTAAAGAAATAATGTCGTAGCTAACCGCAGCAAAAGGGGTTTTCTGAAGTTCTTTTCGCCTTTCGCTTAGTCAGCAGCTCTCCTTCCTTCCATATTGGCATCCCCACTCCTAACCCATTCCTCTTAGCAGCGGCGAGGCCGGCTGCGGAAGACATTCCTTGAAGGAGGGGGGGGGGGGGAGTAGAGAAGGGCACGTCGGGAAATCCGAGTTAATATCGCCAGCAATGTGTGCGAGATGGATGACGCGTCGTGATGGGCCCCAGATGTTACCCCCGAGGCCGGCGAGGGAGCACATAATTGATTGTCTTTTCGTCCATCCACGGCCCGTGCAGTCCACCCGCGAGGTGCAGCAGGCAGTCGTGTTCGAGTCGCCCCGCTAAGTGCATCTGGCAGTCCTGTTCGAGGGTGCATCAGGCAGTCTTGTTCGAGTCGCCCCGCGGTTCTGCCCACCGACTCCCTCGGCCGAGGGGAAGCGAACAAACAACTCGAGTTCCCGAAGAAAACAAAAATCGCTCGCGACCGAGAACTGGGTAGAAAGGAGGGAAGGAGAATACGTTAAAGTCGTAAGTTTGTTTATCGCTTTGTGAAACACAGGTCCAGGAGGAAGGAAGGGGGAGAGATGCCATGAAAGTTGATACTTTCTCGCGGAAAACTTTTACACTTCGAGGGGAAAAAAAGGAGAGAAAAATATGTTTACGATTTCCTTGCGAGTCCTGTGGCTTAGAAGATGTCCTACGCCGTACCTTCTCCTGGATTAGGGGCTGTTGACTTTTACGCTGTTCGTAAATACCAGATATTTATTAGCATAGAAAAATTCACTGGAATAAAATAAATTCTCATTATTCCCAGACGTAAAAATTTCTTACTCCCGTATTTTTTCGAAATTTTTGTGCCCGCAACATTAATAAAATCTATATTTTTCACATAGCTATAAAATAAACAACGCTTCTAACTTTCGCGAGCGGACTACTATTTATGGGAAGATTGTTTACGCAATAAATTGTATTTTGTGGCCCAGTGATTGCTCAAAGCCCGTTTACCTACTTCTATTTTAAGTTTTTTTCGAGTCTTTCTAAGAACACACTATTAGAACGAGAATAAAAATAATCTTCGATAATTTTATTTTCCACAAAAGTGCCTTTTGTAAACTGGATTCATATATTGTAACTACCCAAATTATGAGGTTTATCTAAGATACCTAAAAGTATTTCAGTACTAACTTATGAATTATTATTGAATTTTTTCTATAATGTAATAAATTAAAATTGAGGATAATTTAATTCAATGCAAACCTTCATGTAACACATAGTTTCAATAACAAAATTAAACCAAACACGGTTCGAATAATCAGAAAAAAATATGTCAGCGTTTATATGGTTAACTTGGCTTCAATAAGCAGATAAAATTAGACATTGTAATACAATTAAATAATAAACAACATTAAAAAAATCGACTTCAAAATACACAAAATTAACATAAGTTCACTAAAACGCACAAAACAAACATGTTATATGTACACCAAATTAATAATTAATTTTTCCATTTATTGTAATTAGGAACTTATTGCTTATTATGTAATTATAATTTTTTTTTATTCTTTTGAAGCCGGTGCCAAGTAAAAATTTAGCGCGTGTTACTCTTTGAAGTGATATAAGTGAAACTTCCTTGACATTTCAAACCTCAACTATGTATATTAGTACCGTCGTCATATCACTGTAGACGAATACTTATTTTCTCCCCTGTTCGCGTTAAAAATGTTTCACTTCAAAAGTACACTATATCTGTTATTGATAGTAACTAAACTGTTTATAATCAGCTGTAATGCTAGTTAGGAACAACTGTCGCTAGGAGCGCGGGCGCAGGGGTGGCCATGATCTCCAGACAGTGTCCGGTATTAGCTCCGTAGTCAGTGCTTTAAGACTTTATTTATGTTGGTTGTGTGTGTTTGCGATAAATAATATATGATATGCATGGAAAATATTAAACAAGAAAAATTATATAATTTTAATTTTATACTAGGCACCGACTTCAATATTATAAAATAATTAATAATTCCATAAGAAATTATTACAATAAACGGAAAAACAATGTAGTATTAATTTGGTGTATAAAACATTTTTTTTTTTGCTTTTTAGTGAAATATGTTAATTTTGTGTATTTTGAAGTTGGCTTTTTTAAACGTTGTTTATTATTCAATTTTTATTGATAGGTAGACCTTGTAAATACACTTAGCGAATGAAGAAATGACGCCTAGTTGAAACTGAACATGAAAGACGAAAACACTTAGAAAAAAAAACATAAATATAAAATATATAAGAATGAAAATACACAGGAGTGAGATAATAGATTGTCGTGTGTTGAGAGTTTATGTTTTAAAAACATGAAGAAACGAAACTCAAGAAGATCGAGACCAGCGCGTTACCATGATACGTGATAGTTTAACAAATGCAGATGTTGAACACCGTGCTCATCGACTTAGTTTAATTTGCAGGCGACTGGCCAGCGACACAGAGGAAGTATGTGCTCATCGGCTTAGTCAAATTCGCGAGGACTTTCTAATGAATCTGAGGAAGAACCTGATCTTAGTTTAAATTTGATTCATGAGGGGCCTGTCAATGAATCTGATAAAAAGCGATTACAACAATTAAGCGCATTACGTAATTATTCTTCACAGAGGGTGCTTAATGAATCTTCAGAAGAAAGTTACAGCCAATATAATAATTTAAGACAAGCAGCAAACCGTTCAAGAAATATATTAGGAGTTGAACAATTTCGAACAGCCATTAACGTTTTTTGCAGGTTTACCATGTGTCTTATGCAAAAAATTACTTACTCTGTTAACAGCGTGTTAATTTGCATCCAGAATTAGTTTCGTAATTAGGAAAGTGACATTTTCTCGATGTTCGAATACTATTACAAACGATAAGTTCCATCTCAAGCGTATTTAAATAAGATGGGAGTTACTATTGTACCACATGTATTAGTCACATGTATTACTCAAACCAAAATTTCTGGAAGTTACATCATTAACTGGAGTTGCTGCCCGACATATATTTGGCAAGATCCTTCATTCTGTATTTTTACTTCCTATCGAAAAAGACAACACCATGACATTTAAACGTTTGCTTGACTGGACAGAAGCTTTAACAAGAGAGACGCAAGTGGTGCCATATAAATTGGCCAGACATTGACGTAATTTCAATGGCCTTCTACGAGAATTGGAGAATAATCCATTTACATCTACAGGAATTTCAAAACGAGCAATTATTTTGCATAGTTAACATATTATTTTTAGTAACATTATGCAATTGCATCCTGTCAAAGGTCAATGGTGCTTTTTACAACCATATTGTTTTGCAATAGAAATTAAATATTCCTTCAGTTTTCATTTTACGATCTGACAATAAAAATGCGCCAACGAAACGATAGTGAATTCATCGATCTGTTAATTACTTTGTAATCTGGTGAAGTAACTACCAATCAGATGCCATTTTTACGTGAACTTTGAACATCCTCCTTTTTTAAGTCTGTTAAAAAGTTTTATTATAATACAAATTAATTGTTTCAAATATGTTCTCTATTAGTTGTTAATACGGAACTATTATTTATTTAGCCAATTTTGTGTCTTGAAAGTATAAAGATTAAATATGAATTAAAAATTAAAAATTGTAATAATAACTTGATTTTGTTATTGCTGGTTTAATTTTCATGACAGTTTTTTATTTGTTAAATAAAATTATATAAATAATTAAATGGTTATATAAAACAGCTAGAGAATAATTCTATGTCTTCCAGATGATCAAAAATTATAAAGCAATAAAAGTCTTAAAAATAGCCTGTTTTGTAGCATACTTAGCTCCATACCATCAAGAGTTTGCACTACGTTTTGCCAGTGAACAAGTCTGCAAATTTTACAAGTTCGTTTGACAGCACATTTAACTACATATTTTCGTAAACTCAAATGATATAAAGTATTTAGTTTTGCACAGGGGTGGAGCGTAACCAAGACGAATAAACATACTCACCTCTATACATAAATATCCCCTACTACATACACCACATGTATATATTTTTATACACACCCCGTAAGTTTACGTATATATATATCTTCTCATCTTAAAATCTAGCAAAATAAAGGTACTCTTTGTGTTTGTATTTGTGTTTTTTGTCCTTTATTACACGTAAATTAGTTTTTTAATGGCCTGCTAAGTAAAAAAGGAGATTAATAATTAACAATTGGGTGATGTTACAAAATCTAAGCACAGAATAAAATATAAACACTCCTTCTTTCCCAGCATTTGAAATAAAATTCTTGACTTCAACCCTAGTTTTACGTGAAATTAAACAGAATGTGTTTGCTGTTATATTTTTCACCTAGGAGCACTGAAGAGTATAGAATTCACGTTGCTGACATTAATTATTCGATAAAGTTATAATAAGTACAGTTCACCGTCGAGTCGACGCAAGAGTCATTGAAGACGACGAGAGGCGATAAGATGAAAATGGATCAGTAAGAGAATGAACGAACACAGGTTGTCCCTGAAAGAATGTCCCAGTTCCAGTTTAATTTAGACTATTTACAACAAATCATATATCAAATTGAAGATATACTAACCTAGATTTTCTTACAAATGTACAATATCTGCACCTTTAGTTACACCGCACACATTCAACTTAAAGTCCAATTCTTCCCACTTTGGTTAATACGTCCGGAGAAGTGGAAGTAACAGCCTCTTCAATTCTGTATCTCGACTCTGGAAAATCATTACGTAGCGGCGGAAAGTATACACGATCTTTTATGACGCTTGGAGTTATGTCAGATGAACGTGGACGCCAGCGAAAAAAGAGCTATGTCGTCTCGAATTGCCTATGCCATCGGCGAATGTTTTTGCCACATGGGGGATCACAATTTAAATTTAAACGAAACAAATGTTAAGCTTAAATTACAGATTCACTCTTGGCAAATTGCAGATCACAAAACACTTTATGCTCAGGAGTCGCCATTTTGCGTAGGTGGCGCTGCAAGCGAGAAAACAAAAAAGCAGTACTCGCGCATGCGCTTATCTTAAAATGTTTGAGTTACTTTTTAATTGTGACATTGAACTAACATTTAACAGAACTTACCGGTAATACTATTAAAAGTTATAACAGGGACATTATTTTAAGGACACATTGTATATAGGCAAGAAAAGAGTAACATAAATAAAAAACTCCAGCTACCGCAACGTCCGCCACGTATGCCACTCGCAAAATACCCGGGTTCGACATGCAGGTGGAAGGCAAGCGAACTGATCAGACTTGTGGCCAGTGATATTAAAATAAGTTCCTCATTTAGTAAACTATTAAAAATTTTCGCAGTTTCATTGAACTGAAGGCATGCAATATGTAAATTGTTGTATCATGCATAATAACGTTATTTGATGTTGAAGTTATACTTTATTAGAAGAAAATATTGTTATTAGGTGGCTCTTTTTAATTTTTTTCGCTTGTCTTAAGGACGTCCAATGTTTTTTAATCTATCTTAAAAGTGAAGGAAATGGCAATATTTACCATTTAAAAGCTTTATAATCATACTAGCTGAAGTACTCGGGGTTGCCCGGGCTAAACACATCATAATATATGGAACATCACTATCGAGTTTCAAGTCTGTGGAACATACACTTGATAAATGGGAAAATTTTATTTTAAAGTCCCACTGATTGCGGAATCTCGGTGCATCAAGTCTACACACCAGCAAAACTGGGACGTAAATCTTCAGATTTATTTTGTGGGAAGGCAGGTAACCCTTAGCCAAGAAGTCATGGACGCACTAAACGATAGAGTGTTACAAATTCAAGGCAACGCTATCAATTGATGAAGTTCTAAACTGAACTATTTTAGCGCCTTTAGTTCGCTAGCAGCCGCGAGCTTCACTAATCAGATGAATTTCACCAAGTATAAGGATATGAAATTGCCAGATCTTACTACATGAACATGTGGCGGACATAGAGAAATGACACAAACTCACTGTTCGTGTGTCTATGACCAACCTCCTATGATTTTTTTTTATTATAAAACAGAATTTACCCATTCTTCACTCCCTTAGAGATGTAATTTCATAATTATATGTTGTCTATGTCACTATCCGGTCCATTAACTATCTATAACCAAAACGTCATGTCGATCCGTGGCTCCGTTGCTGCGTGAAAGAAGAACAGACAGACAAACACACTTTGGCATTTATAATATTATGAATTGGCACATGCTAAAAGGGACTCAGTCACAAAAAAAATGGCAAAGTGAGTTAAGCATGAAAATCGCATGTTATAGGATAGCTTCAACTATCTATGCTAAAAGGGATTGAGTCACACGCGTGGGTTAGCTAATATTAGCTAGGGAATCTTAACGTGCGGTAAAAGGGTTGCTTAGAGACTGATTTATTCGTTTTTCACAAAACTGGGTTGCTTGGACTGAGACCCTTTTATCCTGTGCCGATTAATTTGTAGGTGTTTTACCAAGACGTGAGACTATAAAGTACACCATAGAGTACCGACAGTATGAAGCTCTATTTCTTACATAGCTGCCACAGGGACGGACGGACTGAGGGCTCTGACTGGCAGGTGTGTCCTCTCCGACACTAGTGGGAGACTGCTTGTCGAGACATGGAGACGCCCTCCCGGTCGCGAGCTAACCAACCCCAGCTCGGCGCCGAGTGAATTAAAGGCTCGCAGCTTCAAGCGCGGAATTTATTTAATGGGCAGGAATTCCAACCAGCTCCGTGAAACAAGAGCGGGCCGTGGAAGGAATGGTCGATGGTTGGGGGAGGAACGGCGGAGAGGAGGGTTAGGTAAGCAGCAGACATTGACACAATTACCATGCAAATTCACTGCTCCCTCCGCAGCTGTTGAATACAGCGTCATTAAAATACTCCGATACGCGAAAGCGCACCACTTTCTTTCCCTCCTCTTTTGCTGCTTATTTCTTTGGGGTTTTCTCTAAATGTTGCTTCCCCGCAAAAATAAAATCCATGCCTTAGTGCTACACGTTTCCGACATGTCACCAGTTCTAGTGCAAATGTTCCAAATTTAGATTTTATTACAGTTTTTAATCAGTTCCTATTATCTAATAGGCCAAATTTATTTACTTTTATTTTAGCTTTTCTTTAAAATTATTACATTCTCTACCTATAATTTTAAAGACAGTGCCTTTTTTTTCTCAATATACCAAACTGTGTGTGTTTATTTTTTTACTAGCTAAACATCAAACAAATGTTTTATCGCCAGTTTATAATAAACTTCCAAAAACACGAAACAAAAAAACAATTATTGTGAAACGAAACCTATAGTGCATATTTGTAATCGGCACGACACTGACGAGTGCAGACTCGACCACAGCGCGGACGCAGTGCGGACACAGAGCGGACACAGCGCGGACACAGCGCGGACACAGAGCGGACGCAGCGCGGACACAGTGCGGACACAGAGCGGACACAGCGCGGACACAGCGCGGACGCAGCGCGGACGCAGTGCGGACACAGAGCGGACGCAGCGCGGACACAGCGCGGACACAGAGCGGACACAGCGCGGACGCAGCGCGAACGCAGCGCGGACACAGCGCGGACACAGCGCGGACACAGCGCGGACACAGAGCGGACGCAGCGCGGACGCAGCGCGGACGCAGAGCGGACGCAGCGCGGACGCAGTGCGGACGCAGCGCGGACGCAGCGCGGACACAGCGCGGACACAGCGCGGGGCCAGGGAGGACGCGAGAAGCAGAGAGCGAGGAGCGAACGTATTAAAGGGTTTTTGTGATGAAATCCGAAGCAGGCCTCGAAACAGTCTGTGTATCACGTCTTTGGACGAGAGATTGCACAAAAAAATGTCCTGTCAAATAAAATCGACGCTTACAACGGAAAAAAACATTCTGCGACACAAAGACACGGTATGTATCGCAGGAAGAAGCTGCGTGGTTACGAACACATGTCTTGTTAAACTCCAACCATTGATGACGTTATGACGGTATGTACCGTAACCTTTGAGTATGAACACAAGTTTTGGACGGTATTTATCGCTACCCCGTGTATATCAGTTGGTGATGTGAAACGAATAAGTGGTTAGCGATGTAATTTAACTATAGTGAGTACTTATTAAATAATGTGAAATTTTGGTGGCACGATATTCATTGAGAAGCTAAAACATTTACAATGAAGTTTAACGTAAACATTATTTGTGGTAAGGATGTTACCACAGTACTTATATATAGGCCTATATATATGGTTTTATGTTGCTATAGCAAAACACAGGTATTGTGACATTGACGACTCAAATTTATTTCACTCCATGTTTAAATGAAATAATTATTGCACCGTTCAAAGGCAGTTTCAAATTCTCGAAACAAAAAAAATAAATTAATTAAAAATAAATTTATACATCACCGAAACAAAAAAAACAGTTTATTTAAACGCACACATAACATATTCAGTGGTTGCTTGTATTTACGTCACTGAACTCTACCGTGGTCCACAGGTCCCGTGGAGCATAAAGAAACTCACACGCCATGTTGGTTCGTCATCACCAAACACGGTACGTGTTTCGGGAGAACGTGAAAATATCGCATGGCTGCGCGTGTGTTCGTAATGAACCCGCAGGCGCGCGTCTCGGGGGAGTAACAGCGGGAGACTGATTTCTCGTCCGTCCGCGCGGCGCTAGCTCAGCTACCGTCGCGCCTTTCACTGGCACAATTCGCATTCATACGCAAAAGCACACCGTCTGCAGGGAAAGCAATTACTCTGTATGCACTGCGCATACTTTTGAGTCATGTCGGAAAAGGACTGCTAGAAACATTCAATTAGTAAAGAGAAAGAAAGAAACATCACCATATTTTTTTTTAATTACAAAATATTTATATTTTAAATAAGGGCGAAAACCATCAAAACATTTTTCTACTTAAATAAACGAAATCCAAAACTCGAGAGGTAATCTTAAACTAAGCTATCAGTCAATATATTGATTGAATTTATCGAGAGCTAAGAATGGTTATACAAACTGTGCATGCAAATAATGCCATTCACCACTCTCTTCAAGTTACGGCTCATTACCAATAGCTGTGTGTCACTTCGTGTCTCCCTCAAACAAACTCATTCTGCCGCATACAAGGAACATAACCGGTGCACCAGTAACTTCAGTGTTCCAGTCATTGAAATACTATGCTGTGATATTTATTTACATAGTATTAAGACGCCAATGAGCAAACAATGCAAGGTTATTGATTCTTAGTTAATGATAAAAACTCACAAATAGTTTCAAAGAACTCAACAGCCGAATTACGCGTTAGTTTTCAAGTGAAAATACGGTATCTGGAGTAATTGAAACTGTTCTGATACCAAGATTTGAAAAATTAATTTTGTGTAAGGGGACTTATACACTGAGTGGTTTATAACTAGATATGGAGAAAGAAAATGTCATTATTTTTTAATTATTAGTTTTATGAAATTATAATTTTATATTTTCGATAAATGATTTTTTTTAAAGAAGAAAGAAAAGTGATATGACGAAGAAAATTATTTGTCGCAACAAAATATTTAGTGGGCCTTGTCAATTTTCTTGCGTTCCAAATTAACTGTGTACATCTAAAATCATATAGCCTATAGGTGTTTAATAATGAAGCAATAAATTCTTCTTTACTGCAATACATTAATTTTAATTAATTATACCTATAAATTTTGTAATTTACGCAATTTTGTAGCAGAAAACTATTTATATTTCCCTTGGCGCAACTTTAGTCACTAAGCTTTATATATATATATATAACATCCTATTTTATATATATATATATATAATAGGATGTTTGCATGTATGAGACAGCGATAAAACCGGACACTGTTTGACCTATCACCATGAAAGTTATCACTTCGAAGTGCTTTTTTCATGGAGAAGGTTTTTATGCTATCCATTTTTTTGTAACACTCCGATAGATGGCGCTGCAGTGCATCAACTTCTAAACCGTTCAACCAATTACCATGGGTAAACAGAAAATCATAGGTCATAGATATACAAAGAGTAATTGTGTGTCATTTCTCTATGTCCACCGCGCTGTCATATAGTGCTATCAACCTGTGTTCAACCTGGGCAACGCCGTGTACTACAGTTATGAATAACTATTATTGTTTTATTTGTAAGCAAAACATGTGTATCACACGCAACTAAACTTCTGGCTACTTCAGTCATCAATAGAAGATCTTGGTAAGAAAGTTTTGCCGAACATCACCGACAACTTTAGGAATCATGATTGTTTTTTGCTAGCGTGCTATCTAGCGCCAAAGAATGATGACGTCAATCGAATCAATATTATGTTTCAATCTAAAATTCCTGGTGCAGTTACAGAGTACAAATCCATTGATACAGTTACAGAAGAGGATCAAGCTGTTAATTATTCAGACGAATTTATCAATTCAATGGAGTCGCCTTGGATCCCTTCGCACAAACTGACGTCGAAAATTGGCTCATCAATACTGCTCCTTCGGAATCTGAACACGCCAAAGTTATGCAACAGAACGAGACTTTCAATGAAAAAACTGATGCCAAACGTGATTGAAGAAACAGTAGTTAAAACAGCAAATGTAAATGACATTTGCTGATTCCGCGCATTCCAATGATTCCTACTGATTGCCATTCACGTTCAAACGTTTGCAATTTCCTGTGCGTCTTTCGTTTGCTATGACACTAAACAAAGCTCAAGGGCAGTCACTGCATGTTGTCGGATAACAATTAACAAATCCATGTTTTCCGCACGGTAAACTACATGTTGCTGGCTCCAGAGCAGGAACTCCAAGAACTCTATACCTCTATACACTAAATCAGAAAACCAAAAATATTGTTTAACTCCTTGCGTTACGCCAGATGTTAGTATTAGTTTAAATTAGTTTTAATTATTGCAATTACATAACAAATAGTATATTATAAAAATATTGTTCATTCAAGTGAATTATTGTTCAAAAATGTCATCGTCTATATCAATGAATATAATGAAATCTTATCATTATAAGTTATCATTAATTTTCCAAATTTTTTATAACGCATTATAGATTCTAAGTAAATTACAAACCATCATTTTTATGTATAAAAATAAAGTAAATACACACAGGCAGGACAAGGTCTGTTCGGTTCTGCTAGTCAAAAATGAACGTGGTTGAACCACACAGGGAAAGAAGTTGTTCTAGTCAGTTACCGTAAATTCCACGTAGTCCTAAAAAATAACGAACTTTCAAATTAGTGATTAAAATTAACCTTCAACATTTCTCAATGAGTAAAAATGTATTAAATCTGAGAAGGTATCTAGAGATTTCTTTTACCTCCTAAGTTGGTAAGAAGCAAAGTAAAGAGAATCCATGTTTTGTTAATTTATTAAAGAAAGTTCTTTTTTATAAATTCATCTGTCTGTTGTTATTCATATTTTCATAACACGTAAGCCGTGCAAGGTCTCTCGACCTTAGCCCAGGGCAAGGAGCCATACCGTTTATTTTCCTCGAGTGATTCGAGAAGCACGATGAGCCTGAGTGGGGACTGCCGGGTCCCGCACGCGAGTCCCGCACTCACTCAGTGAACAGGTAATTAGAAGGACCAAGCCTATGCACATCGGTGCATTCAGCTGTGGTACAGACTTCACTGAACGAAATTGTACACGTACCTATACTTCCAGATTCAAGCGGTAATTTTGACATTCGCTTGTCTAAAGAAAATAATTTAAATTAAATAATTTGCTGAAATAAATGGAATTATGTCTTTTAATTCAAAGAGTTCATTAAAAGTAATTTAAAGTGATTTCTGTTGCTCGTAACCAAGACATATTTTTGGACATTTAATTTCAAATTGTGTAATGAGCTGTTGGTTAAACGTGTACAGATATTTGAAGCAGTGAGTTTCAGAGGGATGGATAGAGCTTATCGACAGGCTGGGTTACGTGTTCAGAAGGATATAGTGTACACCAACGTCGCTAAACTTTCTGAATTCTCTGTGAATTCGCATCAATATTCGTCCAGGACAAGTTGGTGAATTTCTCGCGACAACATGGCGACTAAGCTCTCCCTTCCTTTCGTGAAACGCGACCACATTCACACGACCCCAGTCTGTAATCACACAGCGTCGCCGCAGGCCAGAACAATAACGAAAAATCTATTTTCGTGGTTCTTTTTCGAGGATTCTTTCTCGGCATGAAGCACCCGGTGACGTCCCACTGTGCGCTGCCTCGGCTTTTTGTTCCAAGCAGAGACAGAGGGAGACAGCGGGAGACAGAGAGAGACAGAGAGAGACAGAGGGAGAATGAGAGAGACAGAGAGAGACAGGGAGAGACAGAGAGAAGGACGGGAGTAGGAGGAGGAGACCCGCGCCAGGAAACAACGAGGAAAGGGTTCGCGCGGCGGGGAAAGGAGGGAACTCATCTCGCTTTGATGTTTGTGCAGTTAGCCTCGTAAACCGTTCAAATATTTGCCCTACTTACCCTCGCTGAGATAACTCGGGCTGCTCCTCGCCTGGAAGCCGCACCTCGCCTGACTCGAGGTCTCGACGCGGGTTCACGAGGCCGCAGCGGCATCTCGTCGCGGCTGTGCAGCGTGGCGAGTTTTCTTTACATTCGTGTTTAAAGTTAATGGATTTTCGCGCTAATATCTCAGAGGAATAGTAGTTTCAGAACTCCAATGTTTACACATAGTATTTTAAGTAATCATTTCGCTTCAGAAAAGAGAACTAATTAATTCAAAATTTGATTTTAAATTTGATTAATTATTATTTTGTTGTTATTATTATTTCATCAAAAAAAGTCATAATTATGTCATTGTTATCAAATACATTAAACATTAACGCTATATTGTAACAAGACAGTGACTCGTGTGCAGACCGGCATTAGACTACTTGGAAAAACAATGCCTGTCGCTTCTGAGTACGAGAATTGTCGGGCTGTGCGCTATTGTAGCCCACTAAGGGTTTCAACCATCCTTCCAAAATAAACTGATTTAACCTTGTGTAGCTAAGCTGCGTGGAATTTTACTATCCTGACTTCTTATTTATTTTCTAATCGTGGGAGAGACCTCGCCCCTGGCCCCGTGCCTGAGTCCAGGGACCAGGGTCTTACCTCGGAGCAACAAGCAACACAGCTGCTGTCCACGTGGCTGCAGATTGCTTCCTTTCTACTACATTTCATCCAAACTTAACGTGACGTCCAATAAATACTTTAAAAAGTAAAGGGAAAAAAACATAGTATTCTTTTCACCTTAAATTACGAGAAAACATGTCCTTCGGTAAAAACATCCTTTCAAATCCCCATAATGTCTAGGCACTTGGACACCCCATTATTTTTCGTGGCCTTTAAACGATTTGTTAGTGAACATAATTTTTTAATCTTTGACGAGCCTATTTGTTGTATATGTAACATTAAAGTTTTATCATAAAAAATATGGTTGGATGCATTGTAACATACCTAATATATGGTAATTAATTGAGTGGTTAAAGTTAGTTTTATTAAAAGAATATGTTGGTGTCACAAGAAAATTAAAATATTATGGTTGTTAGTGATTTACTAAAAGACTAAGTACATTAAAAAAATATAGTTTTAATAAATAGGTTAAATTGCTCAAATTAATAGGTATTATGTTAATTTTTTATTTTTGTTTCCTAACATTTAGGGGTAATTTTTAAAAATTATTCAAGATGGAGGCTAAGATGGCTTACAATTTTTTTTATTGGAAGAATACAGGTGAGTGACACGAGTAAATTTTGTGGGTAGCAAATAAGGCAAAATGACAATCGAAACAAGTTATCTACAGCAGATATACAACAGGGGGACATGTCAGCTGTGACATCAAACTGACAGTAGTGGTGGGGGTCAGTCTGCTTGTGTGCATCATGGACGAAGAATGTGTTGGATTTTTTGTAAAAATCGGAAATTGAAACGTGTCCCTAAGTCCATTATGTAAGTTATTAATTTATATATATTAAAATTATGTTTAATTATTTTTTATAATTTGTATTATTTTACGCGTTTTTATAATTATATTTGTAAGTTATGTTTTGCCCTCATTGGTTTATATCTGGTCTTCAAAACGATGAGATAAGCGCATTTTTAAAAATATGTTTTAATATTTTTATAATTTTAATAATTTCTAGTATATATATTTAATCTAACGCAGTGGCATAGATAGCATTGAAAGCATGCTGGTTGATAGTATGAGGAATACCAATACCCACTTAGAGGGATATTAATTTAAAGAATAAAAAAAAAACATTTTATCCCAAGATAGGCAATTTTAAACATTTTAGAGTATTTTGAGTGAACTTTGAGGAATTAAAAGTCTATTTTGAAGGAAATGGTCACTAAGATAGCATAATTCAGGATGTCATACCCGACAATAATTCATAACCTATAGTTCACACACGGGAACCTGCGGCAGGACCGACTATGAAATACTACTCAGGTAGTTTCCCAACGAATAGAAACCTCCAGTGTCGGAGCATGGAAGGCTCTGAGACGTGAAGCGAGGGTAATCCCGGTGTGAACACTCTGCGGTTGAACCGGAGCGGTTTCCAGTTTCTATTTGGTGATTCCTTTCAGATCAGTTGTTTACTTGTTCCATTTGTGTGCATAATTGAGGGACCTGTATTGTGCACGGTTAGGAAAACGCTGCGGATGTTTTGGCCTCAGCGGCAGGATGGCATAGTGAGCTCCCAGCCTGCTGTCCGTGGCTTCTGTGAGTCCGGGCCACCCGCAGCGGCCGGCGAGAGAACACACGGGCCCGACGGCGGCGGTCCGTAGCTGTGTCGTAGCTGTGTCGTAGCTGTGTCGTAGCGGCGCAGCGATCGCCTCCCAGAAGTTATGTCACCATCCTTACCAGAAAATTACACTTATTAAACATTATAGTAGACGATTTATTTTTCAATTAAAAAAAACATATAACGATGACATCTGTATTATAACATTTTAAAATTTAGGTACGCAAGGCTTGATGACAACTAAAAATGCAAAGCACTTTATTCCTACTAAATTCTAGTTTATTATCTATATATATAAAAATGAAACCCGTTTTCCTTGGTCACGGCATCACGCGTGAACGGCTGGACCGATTTCACTAATTTTTTTTGTTGTGTTTGCTATGGTCAGGAGAAGGTTCTTATGAAAGAAAAAATTAAGAAAATTGTGCGGAAAATTAGAAAATTTAAGAATAATGAATTCCTATTTCCCTTGGTCACGCCATCACGCGTAAATGACTGAACCGATTTCACTAATTCTTTTTTTGTTGTGTTTGTTATTGTCACGAGAAGGTTCTTATGAAAGAAAAAATTTAACGGAAAATTAGAAAATTTAAGAATACTGAACCACCATATATAAAATTATTTCCAAACTAACCCAACACTTTGTACAATATAAATATTTTTAAAGTAACCTTATGACATTTGACATAGAATTGACAGAATGTTTGCTGCAAATATCTTCAAAGAGGATGTAAAGAAACTGTATCGTTTAGGAGATATTTATCAACATTAACGTTTTACTACATATTGTACCGGTACATTCGGTACAGAGCTGCTGGCGCAGGCTATTCTGGCTGTGTACATTCTGCCTAGGCCATTGTCATGCCATAATTCGTTATTACTGTGTTGCAGTTTAAAAATAGAAAAACAAATCAATACATTATGTAAACATTTTCTATGTTTGTTTTTGTGTGATATACTTGCTTATAAAGAAGAATACAACCGTTTTCTTTAATTTACAGTTGAATTTTCATTTTTGAACTTTTTTAATGTAACTTTATGTCGTTTGACATATAATTGTTTTAAATACTAAGAAGATTTTTGTTTGCTAATAAGTGTTTGTTAATCATGGTAAGTTCACAGCTTCATATTGATTTTTAGAACTTTTTGGTGACTACACAATACTATAATTTGGTATACATGGTTATACAGAAAATGTATGAGAGCTTTTTATTTTCAGTTGGATTTTCGTTTTTAACAATGCCACCAACCAGACGTACAAGCTTAGGCCGCAGAACTCGAAATACGGCAAGTCAAAGAAATATACGAGCAAATCAAAGTGATGAGCAACGCGAAGCGCGAAATGAACTTGAACGGAATCGATATCAAGATAGGAATGTTGTGTTTAATCCCCACAGAGCTGCATTCAGTTATAATGTGGCAATTGATTACAGTTCAGAGCAAATTGAATAGGTACTCATACCTAAGATAGGTCAGCTATACAAAATAAAGTAGTGCATCATTGCTACGCTAAGGCGGTACGAAGTTCGCCGGGTCAGCTAGTTTGTAATAAATATACAACTGAACGAGAAGCTGATTTTGTTTTCAATAAATTTCAATCCCCTACTTCAGTTTTATTTTTAAAATGTTTTCCATTTTAAAATTAGTAAATGATTATCTAAAAAGAGATAGTTAATATGTACATATTAAAAAAAAATATTTTTTGCCTTTCACAGGTAAATGATTGGTATTAAAAATTGATTATGAAATAAATCCCTGACTTTGAGCAAGGTTTCACTAAAATTTAAAAATTTAAATTAAAACTTTCAGCAAAGTTTCAGTTATTGAAATATAAATTCAGCAAGATAATAAATATTGATTTCGTGATATAATTTATAACTATAATATTAAATTATTTGAATACTTATTAACAATTAATTTATAAATCTCGTTTAGTGTTCTAAAAAATGTGAAAATTTTCTTAACGTCTTATTAATTCTTTAATTAACAACTAAATAACTTATAAAGTAAGGTTTATTCATGAACACTATAGGTATAACCAGGAGGTTGTAAGGCACTGGTTGAAAGATGATGGTTATAACAGTTCAATCTAAAACACACAAACTTTTTATTAAAAATTCCATAAATTTTAATATTATGCAAATGAAAACTATTTCTGATACATATATCTATATTAAATGCTAAAAAGATTTGATAAAAAATTATACATCCTAATTGCTTCTGTGCTATTTAACGATAATTTTAGCAGATAAAAATGAAGTGGCTACAAAAGAAGAATACAATATAAAAATTCAAAATAGCGTAACCACAAGGTCCAAAAAAATGGGCATACAAACATATATTATACATATAAAATACAAAAATACCAACGTTGTTTAAATAAATGAATAATCTTCAAATATATAAGAAAATTAAAAAAAAATAACAATGATTTTTGAAAGGGCTTACGTACAAAACTCTAAATATTATCAAAAGATCCCCAGTGACGCAAACTTATAATTCCCAAAACTGTAAAAAGTTTTACATTTTTACGTTTAGAGCTAAACTTATGAGATATAAGCCTTTATTGGTAAATATAAGCATAGTTATTGGTAAGGCGCCTAAGACGCCCACTGAAAAATGGTGAATATAACAAACACTTTAATAATGAAGGTGTGTTATACTTATGTAGATGTATTCCAAATGTTACTCTATCGTTACACTTTCA
Source organism: Bacillus rossius redtenbacheri (assembly GCF_032445375.1). NCBI lineage: Eukaryota > Metazoa > Arthropoda > Insecta > Phasmatodea > Bacillidae > Bacillus > Bacillus rossius. The sequence goes on from NC_086330.1 coordinate 249,462,708, forward strand.
TTTTCTATTTTCTACACATCTCTATGGAAGAGGCTGGCACGCTTGGCGCTACAGAGTCAATCACATACAGGGTAAGTGGTCTTGAGGCAGGCAGGAGGGAGCCGTGACCACGGAAGCCAGCGCCATGTCATACCGCCCCTCCGCTCGCGGGGGCCGGGGGCGGAGGGAGGCGGCCATGAATACTGCATGGCGCGCCGGGGGCAGGTGAGAGGCGCCGGCAGGCTCCAGTGGGCCGCCTCCAGCGCAGCTGGAGCACCCTCCAGAGGACGGCCTGGCGCGCCGTGGGGGGAGGCAGGGAGGAAAAATGTTGGCGTGTCACAAACCAAGAGGCTGCTCGTGACTGCGGACCCCCCCCCCCCCGCCCCCCTGGAGCATGAAAGAAGAATGAGAGGGACTCGCTCGAGGAGGCCTCGCCGAACAAGTGGAGCCGAGGAAGGCAGGGCGGAGGAGAGAACAAGAGACGGCGGCATGAATAATCCAGCCGAGCTGCCGGCCGGTGTTGCCGGTGAGGCCTGAGGACATCCCCGGCGGCGTGACAGCGTGTCGGCTCCACCCCCGGCCGGTGACGTCATCCGCCCCCGCGCGACACCCGGCATCGGGAGTGCCCCTGACCCCTGCGGTGTTGGAGGTGTTGCCGTCTCTCGTGATCAGAGACACGATCCAACACTCTTGTCGACACTCGTGGCACCGATGGAGGAACCTGCCTCAGGCATACTCAGTTGTTTGAATGGGGACGAGAGATGGTGAAACAGGCTGAATGTGCGGTCATCCGAGGCTTCCGAGACGTTCTGACAGCTGGCTGTTGGTTCTAGCAGTTGGTCGCGAACTGTCTGAAACCTACTGAAGTGACTTAAATGTGTTAGTAGTGCGGGATGATCCTTTGACGTGAATTGATCTCCGCTGAGGTTTACTCTGACGTCAGATTGGGTAGGTCTCGCACTTGGTGATGGTTCTTCTATAGCTTGGAGCAAGCCGGGAGAAGGACTCCCTAATTCTGAGAGCTCTGGCACTAGCCTGGACAGCTAGGAGAGGCTGGGTAGGCCTTCCCGGACCACGGGTCTTCTGGGTGACTGATGAGTCCCAGAGTGAAGTGGTAGATCGGGGTAAGTACCAGCAATACTGTGACATTTGGGATAAGGTCACAGTCAACTGTTGGCAAGCTGGGTGAGCTAGGGGTTTCTTGGTGGTGATGCTGGGATCGGTTGCCTCATCCGTAGCTGAGGCTCTCCCGATTGTGATTGGAAGGAGTGTATCTCCTTCTGGATGTAGATAACACTGCATGCATACAAGATCTGGACTTTTTATTTGCTATGTTGCTACTCTGGTTCTCCATGCAGGCGAGGATGGCCTGAAAACACGTGACAACCAGCTTGTCGTGACGGCCACTACGCCAGCAGACAGGTACATCGGCGAGCCGCTCTCGGCACCGGGGCGAGGGACGAGGTGCGAGGTGTGCAGCGCCGAGCTAACTGCTCGCTCGAGGGTTTCCTGACGACCACGGCTCGCATTGGGACGGCGTCGCGCGAGGTTCATTTGTTTCCCTTCTGCTGCAAACCTCCGGGCTACATCGCCTATTTCATCGTGTGCATACTGATTCGGTTCTACAGTTTTTTACTAACTGAAACTGATTAATATATATGTATATAAACACAGACAATATTTATTCTATGGAAAAAATAAGAACCATGAGTATAGTAAGTACATTTCTTTGTCAAGTGAGATTGTACGCGTGCCGTCATGCAGCAGCTACATCATGTTAATCACATGTTAATGTTAAATATTACCCCTCAGCATGTAGACTTTCATAGATTAAGACGTACTTGTTGTGAATCTTGAAAATACTTTCATACATGAAAGTGGCTTTAACGGTTGTCACTGGATGAACTTGTATTAATTTAATATGGAGCCGCCCGGGCGTATCACCACGCTAGCATAGCGCATGCAGTGCATAATTCCCTTTATGTCTAAAAATCTTTATATTCTGACACCTATGTAAGAATTTCGCCAAACCGGTTCTTCCAAGTGACAAACTTCTGAACCGGAGCCGGCAGACGTCTGCTTTATCTTGGGGGAGCTGCAGGGAAGTGTTTCCATTGAGCAGCATCAGCACGAGTTTATAGGAAAATCCCAGCTATTGTAAATACAAGCCAATTTTCTCACATGATCTAAATACTTATAGATACTTATTTAACTATAGTTTCTTTAAAAGAACAAAACTTTGTATAATGTTTTAAGTGATTCCTTAAATCATTACGTATATGTTTGATGAAACTTATGACGACTGCGCAGTGGAATAAGCTCATTGGTCCTCGCTGCTGGCCGCAGAATGCTCTCTCATTAACCTAGACCACGCCCACGTCCACGCCCACCTTCTCCCCTGCCATGAAGGAGCGAAGTTCTGCAGTACAGCGCACTTGAGTCTCCGTAGGCGTAGCTTGCTTGTGGATTAGCGTCCAATTAGCAGTCTGGAGAGTTCCTCGTCGTGTTCTCAGCGAGGAACTAGTCCTTCTGGCCCTGTCCTGGATCTCTCCGAGCCAGGAACCAGCAGACCAGGCACATCCTGCCGATGATAGGCCCTGGTTGCCTAGTAGACCTATACACATTTTTCTCAATATATATATATATATATATATATATATATATATATTAATATCGTATGTATTTCATGTCTTGTGTATTATTTTTAGACTTTAAAATCCCGAAATAAATTAATGGACTTTTCGCTATACTTCTTTTAGCTGTTGTATCAAAGATGTTAAACGCTTTAAGAAAATGCATGGTTGTGTGATAAAACAGGCTTACCAATTTTACATTTAAAAATTTTTCCATTATTTTGTTTTTCGAAATTTTTTATTTTAGGGTTATGCTGTATGAAATGTGAACCCTGCAACAAAGTCCTACTCCTCGGTTGTAAAAATAGCCCCTGCATGCGACTGCAGGCCGCCCCGGGACACAGGGGCGGCTGATGGGCGCTTGTTCGCAGCGACACAGCCGTGTCCACCGCCGGCGGGGGGGGGGGGGGGAGGGGGGGCTGATTGGCGGGGAGAGTGGCGTGTGGAGGGCGGAAACACGAGCGCGTCCTGAAATATTCGGGAGACGGTGGTCGCGGGGGGAGGGGGCGCTGACGCATGATTGACGCGGTACGAGGAACGGCCATTACCGCGTCTCGTCCATAATGCAGCGGCGCCGAGGCGCAGTCCCCGCGGAGACGTGTCGCGCGGGAGGCGTGTCGGCAGGCGGCGAGCCCCGCACTCCCCACGTGTCTCGGCACAGGCAGGCGTGTCTGCCCGGGACTGCTCTACACAATCCTCTACTTTCACAACCAGCTGCCAAGAAAGAGTTTATAACACTACAAGAAATATATCGTAAATTGCATATATAAAATACGTGTTCCGAAATAATACTGAGTATTTCACACAAAAATAGGAAACATTATTTTATATTTTTATTGATATTTCATCCAAAAATATTTTTTTAAACGTGGAGAAGATAATTATATTTGAATAATTAGACGTAAATTTGTGTTATTATACTTATTAATGTTCACGGTTATGAGGACTACTAGATAGTTATTCAGGCTATTGGAGGTACTGGAACAACACAATAAATAAATGCACGGGTAAGAATCCAAACTCTCTTTTTGAACGATGAAGTTGTTTTCGTAAAACTTTAATAATTTATAATTATCTGAAATTTAACATGAACATTTTTGTTCCATTTACAAAATAATTTTGCAGTGTAGACGAATTTAAGGTATTACCTGCTCATGTCTGTTTTGACGCTGATAAGTTTATTCATATTATAATTTAAAATTTCAATAAATACTGTAATCAACTGCAATAAGCTTTCCTGAGCCTAGAGTAACGAAACGATATTTCTATTTAAATGGACCGAAAGAATATAGCCCAGTGTTCGTGATGCCGTATATAAAAAAAGTCAAAAAAGTTTAGAAATAAAATTTTATCGTCACACTTATTCAAAATTTAATATCGGAAGAAAAACAGCTTAAAATATTATATTAATAGAAACAAAATTTTACAATTTCAATTTAGCGTTTGAGCAATAAAATATAATTTGTACGATGACTCACTTTTCAGCAAGTGAGATTAAATCGAACAAATGACACCCGCTTCATCTGTGTAAGTTCTCACTAGTGAGAACTGAAATGTAGCCGAAACAAGTTGTTGCCAAGTTCTGACTTCAAGTAACTCTTTATAACATTTAATAATCGTCAAGTAAGTAACAAAATACTATTAAAAAATAACAAATTTTTACTAAAAATATAAATTGCCTTTAACATGTCTCAGAGAGTGCTTAATGTAACTAGTTCCTTTATATGTGCCTCAATTACTAATCAACAATCAGCATTTCAACAGCAACTGTTGTGAACTTTACTGCAAGATTAGGTAATTAAATTAAATGCGTTATACTATTTATTAAATTAAATTACAATCAGAGAGACCATGAGGTTTTCTCAAAGACGTGAATGCCCCGATTCAGCCCAGATCCAGCTTTAACGTGCCTCTGTAAAGATCTGCAGTCATGCGACATTTTTTTAAAGGATTAAAATGATTTTTTTTGAATATTACTCCTAAAACAAAAAAAAATCATTCTACAAGAAATTAATTAAGTTCCAATACGTATGGAACTACCTACAAATAAATAAATAAATATATATATATATATATATATATATATATATTCATACATATTAATCCTACACTGCTACCAAACACAGTACTTAATGCACACAATGAGGTAAAATGTTTCAGAAAAAAAATCCCAATTCAAATAACCCATTAAACATAACAAATAACAACTGACTAATCTGCTGTGAAGCAGCTGAGCTAATATCTGAGATCTGACCGCCACGCCAGCCGTGTTGCCAGAGACCTGGCAACAGCGCCGCGCCTGGCGACCCGGAGCTAGGATTGGGGGTGTGGGAGACGAGGCCAGATAGCTCGTGACGTGTAGGACACGCACTAACGCCAAGCCCGCAAGTGCACGGAGCTGTAGTTTTTGTCCCAATAGCGATACTTTAATTCCTGCCAATATTGCGAATAATACAGAATGTCCATAAAAGAATGTCCTAGTTTCAGTGGTATATTATAACAGTTTAATTAAGACTATTAACACCCAATCATACATCCATTTGTAGGATGCTAACCTTTTATTTTACAAATTTTCGATATCTGCACCTTTAATTAAACGGCACATAACACCACATAAAGTCCCGTTCTTCCCACACTTTGGTTAACACGTCCGGAGTAATTCTGTGCAGCGACTATGAAAAATCATTAGGTAGCGGCGGAACGTAGACACGATCTTTTATAAAGCCCCGAAAGAAAACAATCGCATGGCGATATGTTAGGTTATGTCAATCATTACGACCAATACAACTGCCAGAGTCTTCGTCGGTCAAACAATCTTGTACAAAGAGATTCCAATGGGGAGGTGCTCCATCTTGTTGCCAAATAAAGATTACAGGTTCACAGGGGAAAGAGCCATTCTTTCGCCCTGCAGGCGAGTGAACAACAAAGCAGTTCTCGCACCTGTTTAAGTTACTCTTTAACTGTGACCTTGAACGAACACTCTGTATTAATGCGTACTGAATGTTGCGGGGGACAGCCTGCATGTGGGCCTGCGGCGTGTTCGCGCCGCACAGACCTGGGGCGGTGTTGCCGGGTGGGCGGAGGCGTGCATGTCGAGAGCCGTCGCGCCATGCATATTTCAGGCCGCAGCTCTTGTCAAGGGCTGGAGGCGCGTCACGGGACCCAATTAGCGCGAAGTGTCTGGCAACTCTGCAGCGCCAGCGAGCTACTCCCACGGACGACCCCGCTAGGTCACACCCCCGCGGAGCGCACCAATCACGGAGCGGGAAACAGAGAGTTTAAATATAAGTGGGGGGAATGGCGTTGACAGGCGCAAGGCCTGACACACGACCAGGAGAGATTTTTATCCGCGCCCCAACTTCGCAGGGGCGTTAATTCTATTTGGACCCCAACTGACGGGACGTGTTTCGCCAATCCATTATGGACGCCATCAGGCTGTGGCGGGCCGGCTATTCCCGGCCGGCGCCTAAGTGGCGACCCTCGTCTCCTGATTTAGCGAGCAATGAGCGGCGTCGCTGCTCCGCGCCGCGTCATGCAATTAGCGCGCTATTCCAGGCTGCGCGTGTCCCCCCGAGCTGTCTCCCTCAGAGCGGCATCTCCCCGCCCTCGGCGCAGGGCTGACGTCAGCACTTTTATAACCAGCGGCGCGGAGCGCAGTGGCCGGCACGGCAGCTACTTCGAGGGGCGGGGGGGACTTTAAAATAGAAGAAATATTTAGAATTTTAACACGCATTGGTTATCACTGTAATAACTTACTTTATTTTTATATGATTTACATATTTGTGTTCACACGATAAGGCACAAATCACTCAGACTTCACCAATAGTTATTTCAGTAGGTAGATTGCACTTCATATTGAATGTTCACATTCAGCAGGGCGCAATAAGTGAGCCGCAGTGATGGGATGCCGGTGCTGTTTAGAAACTGCTGAAAGTCTTGCTATTTTCTTCCACGTAAGGTGAGCACACACAAACTTCGCCTGAACAATACTGACGCTCTCTCAGCTGTGGCTTGCAAGGTATTATTGTTCCAATTCACACATGTGATCTTAAAGGTCTGGTTTCTACACCAACTTTAAGTTAGTATTTTACTTTCGGATATAATATAGCTAATAATAAAAATTAATTCATGGCTATATTATAATTTTAATTCATATAAATTTCTGAATTAATCTGTATCACCTCGAACAGTTTATTATAGCTACCTAAAATAGCTGTACATAAATATTTCTGGAACGTGTTAACAGTTACAAACCAAATAACATTCGCGTTAAGGTTAACTTAGCCTTTATTAAGTTATAAAACAAAAATTACAAATATACTGTAAAAGTTTTTTTTTGGTTAGAATCACAGTTGGTTTTAAAATACCAATAATTCAATCTCAGAACAAAAGCTCAATGGGCGTGCTTGGTTTTTCATGCAGGTAACAGTGTCTCTCTGTAAGGTTGAAGTGTAACCCAGTTAATGAGTAACGGCCACGAGGTAACAGCATGTATTTAACCACTCAGTAATAAATTATGTTAAAAAACCTTATATAATTACGGAAAAAATTATTTAAGTATTTTTTTTTGGAGGGAAGGTGGTAAACATTAGGCCCTAACGAATAAATATTAATCTTTTTTATAAATAAAGAAATAATATTGTTTAAAATTCAATATGGATAACGTAGGCATTATTGTTCAAAGCACTATTAAAATAAATCTACTATGTTAAAATATGATTTAAAATTTCGCCGCATTTGCGTTAGAAACAAGTGAAGAGGGAATATACAGTCACATAGTAAACAGACCCTCAATTATCTCGCGACAGCACACATGAAGAATGACAGAGCGCTGTCAGTCACCGTCCTCGCAGGGGCGGTGTTGCCACGTCGACCCCGTGCCTGGCCCTGTTGCCCTCAATGGTCGTGCCTGAAGACGGCGCTAGCTTACCGTGGACCGAGATAGCGCCTGATGGGTATGCAGCCCCTACAGGAGTTGTGAGAAGCGGCTTGCCTAACATACATAATGCCTGATCTCGTCGCATCATTACCTGTCTGTTCGCATAATGGACTCGTTTAGAAGGCAGATACTTTGAATCCATAATATTTGAGTGCCTATTTATGCCAAGGCTATTTTTCAGCCTCCCAATAAAGCAATGGCAAGTCATGTAATAATATTTTCATTTTAAGGTATTATATATCTACCTATGTTTTATTTCATTATATGTTTTCCTGATAATTTTTACCAGATTTTAAGCTCTAAGTTATCTGATTTTAGTCGTAATTCAGTGTATATTCCTAATAATACACTTTTGACACAGCCACGGTATGGTTTCAGTTTATGTGGTTCTACAGCTGGGCAATGCGTACACTTTTATTAACTGTCACATTAAAAAAAATTATAGTTTCACAAAATCTGAAATGAGCAAAACGTCAAGCACCAATATTCGCGGGAGAGGTTTCCGATTGCCTGTTAGTTCTCGCCGAGGTTTTACGTTCCTTGCAAAACATTATCCGTCGATGCTTCACGTTGGAGTTTCTGTACATTTGGTATCTGTCTAGGTTAGAGATCGGCATACTTCGAAGTGAGATGAGCCAAATATTAAGTAAACATATTCTCCAATGTATTTTACATGTGTGTATTGTATATGTATGTAATGTACCGGTATTTTCACTGTACCTACGTGGAATTTTAAAACGATACAAAAAGAGATAAAATAAAAATATGTTATTCACAAATTGAACATAAGGTCTTAAAAAATAAAGGCTACTTAGTAAATAAACATGTAAATGTGCACCATATGGTAGCCATGAGGTGACACAAGGATTGTAGTTAATGATGGAATAAAGGCCCAGGCGAGAGCTGGCAGGAGCGAGCACAGACTGAGGTCATGCCTCGTGAGTGGCAGCAGTCACAGTAGTGGCAGAGCCATCACACACTGTGACGAGAGCCGTGGACTGCCAACCTCTGGCCTAGATCCAAGGGGAATCTATGACCACGCAACTACAATGCGGATCTTTTACCGTTTTCCTTCATCTCTGTGTGCGTGAATACTGGAGGGAATATATTCGCTTGCCGAGAAAATAATGGGAATTTCCGTAGGCTAGTTGTTTCTACTCCGTTTACTCCCCTCACACAAACGTCCAGTTCATGGGCACGAATGATAAAGGGGTGCCATCGGAGAACCACAGATGCCACACTACCCACGAACAGTTAATTTTTTCGTCGAGGGACTACGACACGACATCAGAAGTTCCTCAAATAGGTTCACGTAATAACTAACGCAACTTGAGTTTGATTGGGGAAATTATCTTGTGCCATATATTTAACTTCCATAAGAATATTTACGAAACTATTTTAAAAACTTGCACTGAAATTTGTAAAAATTCCAAGAATAAAATTTTAAATATTTCCACAAATGCATGCTACACAACATGAAGTAAATTATACCTAATCGCTGCCTTGCACATAGAGAGAAATGGTCACTTGATTCACTTTCTGGTGTTGCGCACAGAGCTCTATAGGTAATGCTTAATGCTGCACTTTACACTTTATTTCATATGATGGTAAAACAATTCTCATTTCCTCCGCTTATTTCGAGTGTCTGTTGGTGAGTGTTTGAGGAGCAGTAATGGACTGTAGGACACATGCGAACTATCGTCAGGATCACGTCCCGCGACCCGAGCCGCTGTGCGGTGCTCGGGTCGCCGCTGGACGCCAGAGGTCGGGTCGACACGGAGCTGTGCGGGTAGAGAAACAGCCGCGCTGCTGGGGCGAGGCCTCCCAGCCCAAACACACGAGACCACTGTGCCCACTGTGACCACTGTGACCACTGTGCCCACTGTGCCCACTGTGCCCACTGTGACCACTGTGCCCACTGTGACCACCGTGACCACTGTGCCCACTGTGCCACTGTGACCACTGTGCCCACTGTGCCCACTGTGCCCACTGTTCCACTGTGCCCACTGTGCCCACTGTGACCACTGTGCGCACTGTGCCCATTGTGACCACTGTGCTCACTGTGCCCACTGTGCCACTGTGACCACTGTGCCCACTGTGCCCACTGTGACCACTGTGCCCACTGTGACCACTGTGCCCACTGTGACCACTGTGCCCACTGTGCCCACTGGGCCCACTGTGCCCACTGTGACCACTGTGCCCACTGTGCCCACTGTGACCACTGTGCCCACTGTGACCACTGTGCCCACTGTGACCACTGTGCCCACTGTGCCCACTGTGCCCACTGTGACCACCGTGCCCACTGTGACCACTGTGACCACTGTGACCACTGTGCCCACTGTGACCACTGTGCCCACTGTGACCACTGTGCCCACTGTGCCCACTGGGCCCACTGTGCCCACTGTGACCACTGTGCCCACTGTGCCCACTGTGACCACTGTGCACACTGTGACCACTGTGCCCACTGTGACCACTGTGCCCACTGTGACCACTGTGACCACTGTGCCCACTGTGCCCACTGTGACCACTGTGCCCACTGTGCCCACTGTGACCACTGTGACCACCGTGCCCACTGTGCCCACCGTGCCCACCGTGCCCACTGGGCCCACTGTGCCCACTGTGCCCACCGTGCCCACCGTGCCCACTGTGCCCACTGTGACCACCGTGACCACTGTGCCCACTGTGACCACTGTGCCCACTGTGACCACTGTGCCCACTGTGCCCACTGTGACCACCGTGCCCACTGTGACCACTGTGACCACCGTGCCCACTGTGCCCACTGTGACCACTGTGCCCACTGTGCCCACTGTGCCCACTGTGACCACTGTGCCCACTGTGACCACTGTGCCCACTGTGCCCACTGTGACCACTGTGCCCACTGTGACCACTGTGCCCACTGTGCCCACTGTGCCCACTGTGCCCACTGTGACCACCGTGACCACTGTGCCCACTGTGACCACTGTGCCCACTGTGACCACTGTGCCCACTGTGCCCACTGTGCCCACTGTGCCCACTGTGACCACCGTGACCACTGTGCCCACTGTGACCACTGTGCCCACTGTGACCACTGTGCCCACTGTGCCCACTGTGCCCACTGTGCCCACTGTGCCCACTGTGCCCACTGTGACCACTGTGCCCACTGTGCCCACTGTGACCACTGTGCCCACTGTGACCACTGTGCCCACTGTGCCCACTGTGCCCACTGTGACCACCGTGACCACTGTGCCCACTGTGACCACTGTGCCCACTGTGACCACTGTGCCCACTGTGACCACTGTGCCCACTGTGCCCACTGTGCCCACTGTGACCACCGTGCCCACTGTGACCACTGTGACCACTGTGACCACTGTGCCCACTGTGACCACTGTGACCACTGTGCCCACTGTGACCACTGTGCCCACTGTGACCACTGTGCCCACTGTGCCCACTGGGCCCACTGTGCCCACTGTGACCACTGTGCCCACTGTGACCACTGTGCCCACTGTGACCACTGTGACCACTGTGCCCACTGTGCCCACTGTGCCCACTGTGACCACTGTGACCACCGTGACCACTGTGCCCACTGTGACCACTGTGACCACTGTGCCCACTGTGCCCACTGTGCCCACTGTGACCACCGTGCCCACTGTGACCACTGTGACCACTGTGACCACTGTGCCCACTGTGCCCCGCCTACCCGGTGCGCAGAGCTCAGGGACACTAGTCAACATAGCCAACAGTGGTCTGTTCACGAAAAACATTTAAGAATGCGCTGAGGGCCGAAAAGGAGTTTCGTTTATTAAGTTTTTAAACTGGATTGTTAGAAGAGTTAAATAAAAAAGGCTACAACACGTGTTTTCAGGGTGATATTTAGACTTAACTTAACCGGCACAGATTCATGGAAGCACTTAAGGAACCTGCATTACACATTAATCTATATTTCTCCGCCATACAATATTACGGTCACCGCTCAAATTTCATAGCTGTCCTATGCACGACGAAAATTCTGCGTGCCAGTTCATAGAATTGCGCTTAGAGGCGTCACGCTTATGGTACAGTCTCACCAACACAGATACGCCCCTAGCCATGCGGGCCCCTTAGCAGCAGGCCTCGTTCCCGTGTCTGATGCGGGGAGGGAAGCGACTCATACTTCCAATCAGCCTCCGCGCGCTTCTGGGCCGGCATCGACCTGCAGTAGTCGACGTGATTAACGACGCCTCGCTCGATGAACCACGTGGCCTCCGCCGCCTCTGGGTCTCTCCTGACCACTGAACTACTCCAAAACCTTTAGGAACCAGCACTAGTCGCCGACTGTCCCGGGTATTTCGGCTGTCCTAGCTGTCCGCGGCTTGTCTTTGCCTTTGACTTTCTCACAGTTTAGCTTCAATACCTTTTTACCGCTTCATTTACGTTGATTAATTTTTTATATGATACATCAGTAACAGTTTTCATGTGACGTGTATTGAGAGAATTCTACCGAGCATAAAAAAAAAGTTTAAAAGTTTTACTTTTTGTAATTGAAATTATTTATAGTAAATTTCTTCTCAACGTTAAAAATAATCGGTATTTTTAAGGTTTCCTGGGAGAATAAATAGTTAATCACTACATATAATTAAAAAAAGATATTTAGCTGTTTAAAAATGCTGTGGATGTGATATTATTTATTTTATTTCTTAAAATATTATTTCTATATGAAGTCATGCTTTATCTTCAATCTTAATACTGAACTAAACTAAAAAATAATTTTCCTTTTGTGAGTTAAGACTTCCCTGGAACAAAGGAATTAATTTTTTTAATATTTTTATTTTTCCCCCTTGAACAGGAAACTTAATGAACTTCACTCAACCGAACCTAAGAACTAAAGCAAAGAATAAATATGGTGAAAGGCCCCACACTTAACGTCACCAGCAAAGCCCTATTTCCATAAACAAACCTAACTTTAATTATCTATATATATAACAAATAAATAAAGCGGAAAGTGATAAATACACCAAATTTTACACTTCGAATCGTTCGCTGCATTGACCTTAATATTTCTTTGCAAAAACAACGCACGTATCTGAGCTTTATTGTTTGCGATTGCTATATTATTTACATAAAAAAATCTATAATTGTAGAAAAAGAAAATAAAACATACTCTATTTTTTTTATTAAATCTACTAACAAAGTGTAACATTAATATCCACCACATGACACTCAAATATTTATATCATATATTTTTTTGTACAGCGCTTCAACTGCAAATAATTCACAATTAACTTCTCATCGAATATTTTTAACTGAAATAATTGTTTTGTTAAGCGTACAAACAAAAAAAAAATTAAATTGGGTTAATTTTTTTCAATATCAGTATTCATTCCTCATGAATAAACAATTCATGTAAAAAATTTAGACAGCGTCCCTTCAGGCTTATTTTTATTCCCTTAATTAAAAACATTCCAACATAAATATTTAAGATAGTCGGCTGCCATTAAATATGTTATTTCTTTTTTTTAATTGGTTTGCTTGACGCTTACGTAGAAAAATAAAAAATCTCTTTGAATTATTTTTTTCATAATGCTAAAAATATAGTAAAACGTTGGTCGTATTTATTTCACGATTTATCACAAAATAGATTATGTGAAAAACATTTTGTATTTAGAGTTGTTTCACTTATGAAGGAAACAGTTTGCCCTTTAGATTTTAACTTTCCTCCAAACCCCACAAATGAGATCAAAAGGGTTGAAGTTTTCAACCAAAATGTAAATTTTTTATTAGGGTTTTAAAATTGAGTTCGATATTTTTGTTTACCGCAGCCATCTTTATAAACATTGTGTGATCCGGGATGAATATGAATTCTTTTAGTGAATAGGAGTCTAAATGCTGGTACTAAGCAATATATGGGGAAATAATTATCTACATTCATACATATAGTTGTAATAAAGCTTCGTAAGGTCCTTCAGAATAGTAGGTAAACGTATAAAGTAGTGAAATGCTTTACTAGGACCCACGTTCAAAATTATGTGTAAATATATTCGTTGAAAAATACGCATGACATACAGTTATAAATCACTTTTCAAATATTTTTGTAAATTGTGGATTTCCTAACACAAAAGCTGTATACAAAACCTTAGTTTTCCCAATTCATGAAAGGCTTTTTCAATGGTATTAAGTATATTTTTAGTTTCCAAGAAAAACAGGCATTATAGAAGAGCTAAGAATACAACTTAACTTAAAATTAATATATTTTTGTAGTACAGTTTACGGACAGATGACAAGTAAGCCTCTACACAGTCTCTGGAAAAAAAAGAAGGCATTCACTGGATAGTTTTCTTGTCGCAAATCGTTCTTGCAGGTGTCTAATCCGAGCAAGGTAGCACAAAGTTAAAATAGTGAATTCGCGTTTGGAGTGACCGGCTTTGTAACCTAGTCAAGCGAAACTAGTTTCAGTTCTCTGTGGTTTGCCTAATCACTCCGGACCAGAGCTATGGGTTGTACCTTACCGTAGGTCATGGATCATTACTTTATCCGTGTCCACGCAAGGTTACTGTTGTATATGACCGTCTATGATTACATCTCTCTCGGATATAAGTATACGTTATATTCTAAGAATAGACAACTTAATATATTTCTTTTTCTATATGAAATACATGTATTTCTGTGTTGTTTCTGTGGAAGTTATGAATTGAATTAAATGGATGTAGATTAATTTAAAAAGTATAAAAACTAAAATAATGTCTATCTGTAAACGCTTTAATTATAACAATATCAATAACATAAAAATTGGCATTACAATAAAACTTTTACCATTTCACTTTTAGGATAGAGAAATAGCAGCGTCTATGGTAATATTTTTAACCTTATTTTTTTAACTAACCTAATAGATTTGACATAGACAAAACATTAGTAAAATAATATTTTTTAGTTTTCATGAAAAGTCCTTAAAATATATTTTTGCTAAGATATTCTAACAATAGGTTTTACGAAATCAATAGTTTATACATAAATGTTATGATTTTTTTTCAGTTTATACAATATAACATTGTGAAGTTTTATCAATTATGTAAAAAATTATTGAAAATTTTACGAGTCACTTAAAATTAAGGTTTTATGGAATGCCCATAAAAATACTATTTTCATTCAATTGTTGACTTCTAAAAATGTTAATAGTTCACAAAATGAACAATGCCCAAGTGTTGCAGCGTGTCTCGGGCTGTCTTCCAACAGCAGTCTGCCTCGCGGCGCCCGGAAACTTCCTCGGTGTTTCAGCGGGAGTCGTCCCGAAAGTTTTAGCGTTCTTTACGACTCTAAAATAACGCCAAATAAAGACCCAAGCTTATTGAGAAATATTTCCTTGCAAAAGTAACCAAGTTTTTGGACTTGAATAGCCATACATTAAAAAAAAATGTATTTAGCTCTAGCACACCTGTAGTTTTGAAGCTTTAAATGCGAGAAAACGCTAAACAGGACACAAAACTGAATCATTTTTTAAAAGTGAATGCCCCATTATAACCGTTACAGTTCGTTTGCTATAAGATACATTATTAAGTGAGCTGTCTCAAGGTAAATTTGTTATATCCACCTACTTCTTAGCTGTACTTATATAATCCGACAAAATATTTGTTTATATCAATACTTTCCGAGACTCGTACTCGTCATTTGTTTTATTATGGAACAACCGTTATGTTGTAAGCACAAAAATATTAGAGTTAACACAACAAAACCTTTTTTTGTGCTATTAATGGAGCTGATTTTCGTCTTATACGAATTTATTGAACGACAAGAAAATATATTTCGAATTATTTAGAAATACTATGCATAAGGTTCAAACATCAAAAAAGGGCAAAAAAAGAGCATTTCTCAGTGACGCATGTATTGCATTATAGACACGTTAGTCGATTTGCATTACAGATCGGCCCACTTGGTCCAATTGGCAAGAATAATTAAAGTTTGAAAGAAATTTATGTAATAAAATTATATTTGTTTGACGATCACTTTGTTAAATTATGTTAATTCATATTACTAATTTCTTTACCTCTGATATTTATTTATACCTCTTCCGAGTTGAATTAAACCAATTTTAAGGACTAACTCATTGCTAGTTGACACTGTATTTCATAGAAAACCTCAAAAATAGACAACAAAGTTGAATACATAAACACAAGAAGAACAAGCCCTAATCAGATGATATAAAATGTTAAATGTTAAATACCTAGACAGCACAGCGAAATTTTTGGCAGGAATTTAGTCATAAAAATATTACAGCACAGACTAACACACTTGACTGTCAACGAAACAGTTGCAACAACAATAGTACCTAAATACCGACCAATCACAACCTTGGATAACAAACGACCAAAAGATGAACCCACCTCATCTCCAATTATTCCCTGCAGCCTGTCCCAGACTTTGGCTAACCCCGCTTGTAAGGTTTTGGCCATATCCAAGAACCAATCTTTGTTCCAAATATGCTAACAAACTGCCGGTTTAAGTTTTTAGATGCATTATTCCTAATATAAATATATGAAGAACACTTCTTAAAATATTAAATAACAATTTAGTTTTAATGTAACAGAGATTCTGTTTAAAAGATAACTTGACGGTTTAATAGGCATATAAATTGAAATGTTTGGGCTAGGACTCTAATATTACAGCTATGCAGTACTTTTAATGGATAATTGATTTCAAAGTATGCTGGCCAAAACAATTCACAAAAGACCTAAAAAAAACTATGGTACATAAAATTTGAGACACACGTCTACAGCATAACACGAGGGTAGTTTTTATGACATTAAAATTAATTTAATATAAACAGCACAGCGTAATACACCAACCAAAGTATGCAGAACTTCCTAAACGATAGGAGGTTAGTAACTTTGTTTCAACTTTAAACATAATTGATTCGTCCCAAGAGCTTAAATCGAATGTCTGATATACAGCATAAGAGCGAAACCTCGTGATAATGGCCACAGAGCACATTATGTTACAGAAGCAACTTCACGTAAATAAAGCAGAAAAACCATCAGAAAAAAATATATAAATGCTTTAAACGAAAGGTAAAAGCAAATTTTTTACAGTGGCAAGTTATGAAATAAGCCAAGGAAGCTAAAATTAAGGAAGGTGTTACTTTGGAAAATAAACTGAAAACAAAAAGTACTTAAATGGTTCGCTTTCAGACAGAATAACTAAATTAATTTATATTTTTGTGATCAATTTTATCAAAATTAAAAAATTGTGTTTATTGAAAAATAATTTTAAGATAATTTACATTTCACAAATAACACTATTTTATGTACTTACATTTAAATAACGTAAAATGTGAGTAATACCATTCCTACCACATAATCGATTTATAATAGCCCATTTTGCTAATCAACATAATACTGGATGTCCGAAAAGTCTCTCCCTGATCACACAAAATTATAACTCCAGCAAAAAAAAAAAATATGTAGTTAAGTTAAAGTATTTTAGTTAAACAACTTTAAATTAATAAGCTCAAGTTGACATGGGTAAATTTTCTAAGATTTTTTTATCAATTCTTAAAATTGAACAACGTATCTTTTTCTCATAAAATCTATGTTTTACCTTGTCACCGGAAGTTATATATATATATATTGATTCATTCGTTAATAATAGTTACTTTCTTATGAAATAATGTTGAATAAAAATAAAATTGCAGTATAGGGAAATACTTCACAATACCTTATCTTACATTCTTACACTGTTCTCTCCATAAACATGTAGGCGGATTAAAGATTTTAATTGTGAAGAGATTTGGTATGTTGATATTGATAACAATGCATTCTTCTACTTAGGGTAGCTACGTAATCGGCTGTGTGCAAATTTTGATAAAATGCTTTAAATACTTAAATAATAAAACTCAAGAAAATTAATTTTGTAAAAAGCATATATTAACCAATTTTATTTTTAAAATTTAAATTTAAAATCATGTCATAAAAGTTTATATTAATCATATAATGTATTATTTATATTATAAGTGAACTTGGGAGTTAAAAATTCCACATTTCTTTCAACGTGGGGATTCTTGCGTCTCACTGCATCAAAAATAGACGCACATTTGGTGGACGGTCATATTTCCTTTCTGCAATGAGATCTCGGATACGGCTCCAAGATATGGCACCCCAGGGTGAGCAAACAGTGCTATAAACAGTTGCATGTTCATCTTCTTGAGGGAAATATACGGATTCATCCACGTGAACTCACCCTACTTTACAGCTGGTGAACATAACTCTTTCTCTCAAGATATTTTATCCAGATCTCTGACCAGATGCGATATTTTTCATACCATACTGTACAAAATTACGTTTCACCGTCTAACATTTGTGTGTACTTTTTAACTTGCAATTATTGTAAGGAAAAATAGGAGGATTTATATACCCATAAACATATGCCGAATGAATCTGATTTTGACAGATAAACTTTGGCTACAGATTCATCACGTAAAAATAAGTTGAAAACGTACGTAGGACATGTATTCTAAAGTGCTTTCCAAGACTGGCATAAACCTTTGAAGTTGCAGTTGTACGTTGTACTGGTATTTTTTTTTAAATAAAAAAAAAATATTTTTTGATGTAATGCCAAGCGTCTGCGTAACGTATAACTGAAAAAAGTTCTACAAAAACTGTCAATCTTGTCACAGAAGAAAGATTATTTAATGTAATTAATTTAGGGTAACACTCTTATTTGCATAAATTTTGGTGACGCGGAGGAATAATGCGATATTTCAAGGCTGATTATAAATATACATGTCAAAAGTAACAAAAAAGTTGCCTTGTTATATTACCCTATCCACCAGCGTTTTCACAAGGAACTGAAATTAAATTTAAAGCGAAATACTTGGACGCCTGGCAGCTGTGCAACACACACAACACTCAGTTTAAAACAGTTGCCTAAAATCAGGAACACTTATTGTTAAGTGTTGTACACCATAATAAGAAGGTATTCCGGAGAAAAAATTGAACTAAAATTTAAACTTTACAACTACAGACATAACATTTTGCACATAAATGCGAATGCCAAACAAATAATTCGTCTCATCAGACATCGCGAGAAGAAAAAGTGGTTCACATAAATTTGTGAGGAAATATATTTCCAGAAAACACAACTTGATCATTAAAGCGTATTTTGCTTTAGGTACCACAGTTCACGAAATTTAGCATTTAAGTGTGATAAATACATCCCAGCTGTGTAAGTGAGCCCGCCTCGAAACAGCCTCTGGAGGCACGGGTCCCATTTCCCGCCAGAACACACACATGTATCATAGCATTGACGGGCACTGAGAGGTTGTGTTTGTGCTGGTGTAAGTAAGGGTAGTTGTTAAGGAATTCAATATTTAAAACGATAACTTCAGATTTTAAAAAATAGATATTGCGGACTGTAAAACATAAGGTAAAACATATTTAAATGAACAAATAATGCTTTACGACAAAAAGTTTCCTTACAAATAACGTTGCGACCACAATTTTTTTTCTCTTGGTTGTTTATTGACACCTATTGTTTGTTAAGTATTCACGTTCATGTGCGTATAGTTACGTCTACATTGGTTTAAGTTTGATTATAATTTCAATTTGTTTTTTTAATACTTTCATTTGCATGTTAAACGCTAAAAAAAATAAAAGCTCCTGATTTTAGACAGCTGTTTTAAACTGATTGCTGCGTGTCTTGCAGATCTGACAGGCGTCGAAGTATTTCGTATTACATAAATTGTATTTTAGTTTATCTGCGAAAACGGTGGGGTATATGATAGTATAACAAGGCAACCTTTTTCGCTTCTTTTGACGTGTAGATTAATAATCAGGCTTTAAAAAACTCATTATTCCACAATGTCACTATAATTCATGAGAAATAAGGGTGTTACACTAAGTTAATTCCTTTAAATAATCTTACTTCAGAGACAAGATTTGCAGTGTTTGTAAAACTTTATTCAATTAGACATTACGCGCAGGCTTGGCATTTCATCAGAAAATG
Source organism: Bacillus rossius redtenbacheri (assembly GCF_032445375.1). Lineage (NCBI taxonomy): Eukaryota > Metazoa > Arthropoda > Insecta > Phasmatodea > Bacillidae > Bacillus > Bacillus rossius. The sequence continues at coordinate 249,482,205 of NC_086330.1, forward strand.
TTAATTTTTTTTTATTTTCAAATAAAATACTGGTTCAACGGAAACTTCATAGGCGTATACCAGTCATGGAAAACACTTTAGACCATATGTCGTATATATATATATATATGTGTGTGTATGTGTTTCATGTATTTGTCGAATTCATACTCATCCTCTATAATTATACCTGTATGTGTATAAATATGTAATTATTATTAATTATGTATATAAGTTCATATATAAATATAAATAGGATGGCCCAGAACTCAACAACAAGCCGAGAATAGTTATTAAACCAATTAACTTTGGTTCTGAAAGAAAACCAAAGTTTAAAAAATAGTAGTTTTGGAATTATATAAACATTTTTTTAAGTTTTTGAATCCCCAACCAGCACCAAATTATTAAATATTATACGACTAAACATTAATACGACACCTACTATTTGTAACAATTTATTTAAAAAAAAAAAATTGTGAACGTTCGTTTATCATCTGCAATCCCTGTAAGTTCTTCAATAATTGGTTTGAAATTTTGACATTAAGTCATGTAAATTTATATATCTATGTTGCATCTGTTTTAGATAAAAAAATAGATACAAAAATAAATAGGTAAAAAAATAATATAATGAATGTTTGTGAGTTCGCCTTCTGTTTTATAAAGATAAAAATATTGATGAGAAGAAATATACATAGAGACATAGAGATATAGAGAGAGGTATAGACATATAGAAAGTAGATATACAAATAAATAGAGAGGTAAAGAGAGATGAAGCTATATATAGATGCAGAGAGATATAGATATGAAGATAGGTTCAGATATAGATAGAAACATAGATACATAGAGAGACATAGAAAATAGGTTGATATGGAAATATATGGATATATATATAGAGAGAGACATGCAGATAGAGACAGATAGCTATAGAGAGATTTTATGTATGGAGAGAAATATAGTCAGATTTATAGATGAACACACACGCGCGCACACACACACACACACACACACACACACACACACATATATATATGTATATATATATATATATAGGAGATGCTTTGTACATGTGTGCCTACTTCAAACAAATATTAGAAAAAAATTGAAAGTATCATAGCAACACATACCGGGCATTACATAGTCCAAAATAAAATCCGTTTTTGTCGCATATATCTTACGAATAATTTTTATTTTATTTTGATTGTTATCATTAGATCATTAGTAGGCATATATATGCTTGCGTAGAAAAACGTTTTAGTTACAATTTTGAATAATTTTGTGCATAGTGGAGATTTTAAAAAATTCAAGAAAAATTATGACTTGAAAACTACAACAATTTAGGAATTTTGGTTTTTTGTTTAAGAACCGTAAATTGGCCTATCAACTGTTCTCGTAATAACATTGAGTTCTGTAACATTCTGTATATGGACAAACAAGGACTTAGCGTTTTGTCGAAATAATAGGCATAAAATGGATTAGTTGTTAGTTGAGAATAAAGCATGTACAAAATGAATCAAAGGAATAAACAGGAATCTGGAGTGCCTTGAGAAAACCTTTCTTTCAACGTTTCAAATTGGCGAAAAAATCGGAGTTTGATCTCGCCTACATCAAGGGTCCCCAAGCTACAGCCACTGGCCAACAGCAGCCCGCCATTGTGTGACATGTTAGTGAGATGAGCAAGCCATGTACCGGCCCTTGGGACCAATGTAGGAGTCAGTGGCCCTTGGCACCAGTGTAGGAGTCAGTGGCATTTGAGACCAGTGGAGGAGTCAGTGGCCCTTGGTACCAGAGGAGTAGTCAGTAGCATTTGAGACCAGTGGAGGAGTCAGTGGCCTTTGGGGCCAGTGGAGGTGTCAGTGGCCCTTGGTACCAGTGGAGGAGTCAGTGGCCCTTGGAACCAGTGGACGAGTCAGTAGCCTAGCTAGTGGACAAATGATCTAGCCGTTACCCCACATTCTTTGGCAGGAGAAATAGGTGTAATAAAACTTATTTAAAGACTCATTTTGTGAGACTATTTTCATTAATTTATTACTTTCGTACTTACTAATAAATTTATCTAACACACAGCGGATTATTTAGGCAGGACATATTATAAAATTTACATTTTTTTAATTTTTTAAAGTTGCACTGAAAACCAGTTTTTATGTACTGGACTTCACTGGGTGGAAAATTCAGTTGTGATATAAGTGAAAGAGGTGATAAATTTAAATGTTAATACTTAAACGTACTAAAGTTTTACTCTTTTAAAACACGTTAATATCACTGAAAAAAAAAAGACTTACATTTTAACATGTATCTTAATAATAAGGGTCAACTTGTAATATATGTTTCATTATACCGTTGGATTGCGCTTGTTTCAGAAAATTTAATTGTTGGTAATAAACGAACACGGAATGACGCAATTTGTTCATGTTTATCAAAACTAGTGTCAGTCTCGTGCGTACAGGCAAAGCTGCTTTCGAATCGTCGGGCTAGACTGCAGAGCAATACGACCAAACACATGGCTGCAACCATCTTGTTATCTAAATGAAACTACTTTATTTAATTTCAGAGCTTGAAATGGAGACTTATAATCCTCTCAAAATGTGACACCGCCTAGGCCGATTGTTAGCGTCGTGAAAATATTTTCAATTATCAGGTGAATTATTTTGAACACGCAGTAGCCAAATAAAGAGACTTGTCAGCTGGAGGAAAAATATAATGTAGTCCAGTCCCTTCTCGTGCAGCGACCGCCTGCACTGCAGCTCCGGCCCGCTGCGTGCACAGAATGTGTTTAGTTTCTTTGGAAGCATAGATAAATGGATTTTTATTTTAGTCGTAATTTTAAATTTTGTATGCTTTTGAACCAAACAAATCTTGTACCTTAACCTAAAATATTATAAGTTTTATTAAAAAAATAGAACATTTAAAATAGTTCAGTTTTTGTTTTTGTGTTCTTTGTACATTTCTTGTTTATTTCTTTTTCTTTTTAATGTATGGTCAATGTAGTTAAAATATCTGACGTAGCATGACGAAAGTAGCAGCACTCACGTAAAAGCTGAATTTTGTGAGTATTAAATTTTCTGAAAGACTAAGTGTGATTGTATGAATGATGTAAAACGAGGGAATAAAAATAAAACAATTAAAAAAAAGTAGCTGTTATTTTTCCAGGGCCAAGTGCACACAGCTAGTGCACATCGAGAGAAACAGTGTACGTGCTGAGTCCAGAGTCAAGCTACTTTGTCAGAGTTAGTTGCTACCGTAGCGGTAGTTAAACTAATGAACTCTAAAATCACTTAATATCCCTTCAAATCTTTTAAAGTTAATCTTCAGGTTAAATCACACTCAGAACAAAACATGAATATTGTTGTATATTTTTTTAAGTTTCATTGTGTATCCCAGAACGTGAAACGTAATTCATTGAAGAAAATGAAATAAGATTTTTTTTTTTTTTTTCATATTTCCGTTTTAAATTCCTTTCGAAACGCTAACAGTTATAACGACTTCAGCAAAGAACCATCACTTTTAAACATGAATGTTGAATGTTGAGCAGTTTCCTGTAAGTGGCGTGAGAGCGCGCCCGGGCTGCCGCGGGTAGAGCGGCGAGGAAGCTGTGTAGAGCAGCGATAGCCAGTCCCGTGTGTGCGCAGAGGCGCAGCGCTGGGCTGTAGAGGCACCCTCTCTCGCGCGCCTAGCCGCGGGCACGCGATACCGCGGCGGTGCCTGGTAATGTCCCATAATGCACCGGGTCGCCCCGCCTCCCCCTCGGCGCTATGGGTAGGAGGGGAGGGATTGGGAGGGGGTGAATGGAGGGGGGCCTCGCGAGGTCACTTCCTGGCGGCAACGCCCTGCTCGCGGCTGCTTCATGGACTCTCCTTCACGCAGTGCTGTGATGCCTTTGCCGGTGAACATATTGAGTGAAGATCACACTAAGAGCGACTCGCTGACATAGAAGTTTAGCCGTGTACCCGACACAGCCCTACCCAATTTTTGTTAAAAGATCTGCTTAACAGTGTCATTTATCGCCTTGTTCCGTTTTTATTGTGAGTACGTGTGCTTTTTTACGGCCAAAAACACTACCTTTTACTGTTCGCTGGTTTTCTCTCGGGTTGCGAAGACTAACGAGAACGCCATCTTGTGAAATCGTAAAAAAAAAAAAAAAAAAACGCTAGCGCTTATTATCTGTTTAATCTCAGAGCGAGTGTGTGAGATCGTCCATGGAGACCCAGTTGGTAGAAAAGTGTCCTTCTGTGGCAGTCGCCCTGGATTATACAAACCTATTACCATTCAATTTTTGTTGGTTATCTGAATATTTTTATACCTAACCTTTCATGTTAAATAGTACGACCTGATTCATTCTGATGAACAGCTGACTGAACTCGCCCGCTGGTGTGGCTCTGGGCTTACTGACAGGCACGTGGACAGCCGCAAGTCTGCTTGGGTCGGCGGCTGTCATTGCTTCGATCCCAGCCACACGCACAATTCAGATTTATTACCATAGTTCACATGCAGTGTTGTACAGTTCACACTTTCCATCGCCTCGTGTCAGCATTTACAGTTCTATGTAAAACCCTTACTTGTGTGTATTCACAGCTTTTCTATTTCCTCTTTTGATTTTAAAGGGCCGAGCAAGGGTCACTACAAATACGCAACCAGCAACTCGCAGAATGGCTAGGAGCCCAAAGTATTCAGTTACTCAAGTCAGAGTACACATCCCACACATTATATATATATATATATATATATATATATATATAGTATTTAAAAAATCGATAAAAACGCATTATCGAAAAATGTAATACAAATATGTAGGTAGATACTGTAATACAATCCCTATATTTTATGAAAAACATTCAGTATGTTATGAATATGTAATATTTGTGAATGAAAGTAGTTTGGACATGTTCACATAAATTAATATGAATGATATCAGAATGAGGGAAGTTGTAGGCTTTAGGCTGGGGTTATAAACTAGGCAAGAGACGCAAGAATGCACGACCTTTAAAAAATTTTTCAAACACTCGTTATTTAAATATGCACGGCGAAAATCACAACGCAAGCATGAGCCAAGACTCAATTTTTTACTTCGACTTGCGTTTTCGCCATCCAAATTTGAAGCGAAGTGTGCCGAAAATATTTTATGACTCAGAAGTTATGTTTATAATAGGCAACGATGTTGTTTTTTTATTGTATACATTACATATTCACTACTTACACTTTTCACAATTAAAGAAAAAATAAAACATTTAACCTCAAATTTTGTCCATTTTATTATGATTTCGTGATTAATATGTATTATGAAAGGAAGCCTAGGGGAACAAAATTGTTTCCTACCATTTTACTATTTCATGTTATAGGTTTGTTGAGGTCTTGCGACTTTCGCGCTGTATAAGTGACCCTAATTGGGTTGTTTGTTGTGTTGCTGCAAGGTCACGTCCCTGCTGGTTTATAAACCCGGGCCCAAGCACCTTAGTGTTGTGATAGCGCGGCCGTCTGGCCCATGGATTATCTTAACAAACGGGAGCTTAGCAGTTTGCGTCCGTCTCTCTCCCCCGACAACGTCCTCGCCAAGCCTCGCCAAGCCTCGCCAGGCCTCGCCAGTCCTCGCCAGTCTTCGCCAGGCAATGTCATGCATGTCCGGATAAGTTTACCGAAATTTTACATTTGGTATTTTGAGTAAATTTCTTATTTTTAAAAAAAATAACTGTCTGTATGGAATATGGTTTACCTTATAACTCAGGTTTTATACTGCATCCTTTTAAGATAGAAAATTTTATTAATGAGGTACTTCCAATCAAAAAAAAGTGCTATATTTTATAGTGATTACTAAATTTATTCAAAATATTTTTAAATACTATTTTTAGATTGGATTTTGATTAGCCATTGGGTAAAAATACACTCTTAGATAGCGGAAACTTTGGAATAACTCAATCCAAACTACCGTCTTGAACATGGAAACGGCAAATGAGTAGCAAGTTAGCAAATAAACGTAATTACAATGAGCGAGTTTGTTCACAAAGTGTGGATAATCAGGCCAGTAGCTTGTCAATTCGCTAAAAAATTATTTGAAGAATGCTAGAATATTTTATTTTTAACGCTAAAATAAAAAAAAATGCCTATTATTTGTCGATTAAATGAAACATATAATATGCCAAAGATTATGTTTCAGTGTATTCCTAGGTATTTCAAGATGGAATTAGCATTTACTTGTTTAAGGAATAAATTTTCAATGAAATTATTAAATAAAGGAAATTTTTATTTAGTTCAGATCTAAAATTATCTGACTTAACATAACCTAAATTAGCCATTCCTTAGTGATTTTGATCACTTAGTGCACCGTACAAATGTTTACCCCGAAAATAGTTAATATTATTTAAATGGCATTTAATGTGGAGTTTTAGTATAATAACTATTTCTTTTTAAATAAAAATATATATTTTGTTAATTTCCTTATAAGTAGAGGTAGAAAGTCAAAATAACTTGTTAAATATATATACTAAACTCCACGCTAAGTTTATCTATATTCACAATACAACTTTTGCTGGTAATAGTTTGTACATACGACCGATTTACGAAAAAAGATAACAACAAAAGGACATTTAAATTATTTTAAATTAAAATAATAGCCATCGGAAATTTGGTCATTTTTGACTCTTTGTTCTGGAATCACGGAAAATCTATTTGAACAGATATCTATAACTTATTTTGTTAGAAAATTCTTAGGGAAATAGGCTTACTAGGCGGTATATAATTATAAGATTTCACCATGAAGGAAATGAAATATGGGCTTACGATGAAAAACAATTTTTCCAAAGTAAATCAAGCGGAATTTAAAATAATAAGTATTAAAACTAAACAAACTTAATTCGCCTGTCCCCTTTTTTTATTTAAAGAATTACGCCCATACATATTTTAAAAGGGTTAAGAAGAATTTTATAAAGAAAAATTTGTATTTATTTATACTAAAGCAGAATGAGCAAGAAATCGTTAAATAGAGAAATTTTTCCTTTTTTTAATTTGACAGCCATGAGGGCATGACTAGAGTAAGTTTGATTTAATTATAAAAAAATTATTTCCTCGAAGCAAACTAAGTTGGAGGTAAGAAACAGAGCATAAATACAAATATGAAAGAGAAATATTTCACAATTAAGTTTTCATTTTAATAAATTTTTCAGCTAAGAGAGGGAAAATGGGAAATGTAAGTATTGTTACATGGTGTAATAATTGAATGGGTGAAATTAAAAAAAAGGAAAGATTCCACTTTTTGGCCACTATGAGTTGAAATAGACATTTTGTTCCTTTATTGAAGAATTTTGCATTAAAAAGGAGAAAGGATCCTTTCATAACTATGATGTAAGAGCACATGAAAATTTTGACTGAAGTTAAGAAGGGAAACATTCAAGGAATCTTTACCTTCATATTCTTAGGAGTTTTTATTTCTTCTATCTGCCAACAGACCGCTCAATGATTCGAACACACCTGTTTTGCAGTTGTGTGTTGCTTTTGAGGTTATGTTAATTAAAACTTTTGTGATCAATAGCTATATTACCACGCACTTATTAGCTTGACCTGTATGTATGAATGGACTATGTAATAAAATCTTTCCATTCGATTTTTACCCACTTTGCGACGTCCGAATGTGTTGAAATTTGGCAAACATATAAAGAACCTCTGACAATACAATATTTTGATAACTCAAGATCTTAGCGTTAAGGAGGAGTGAGGGTTCATAGGGTAAAAAAGCAACAATTTCGAACTATTGGTAATAACCAGGCTTATTGAGTATCCATGAGGTCGAGGCATGGTTTGCAATTTGCCCCGGGGTCAAATGTTACCCAGAATTTCGAAAAAATAAAACTCAATGATGTTTTTAGAGTTTTCCGACCCAAAATATTGGCTCGTGTAGGAAAACGTATCTATTTAAAAAAAAAGAAGGTGTGCAAAGCTCCTTAATTTTCAAAAATTAAAAATATCTTCTTATCGATTTTGAGTTTTCCGAGGTCGTGTTATGGTGTAAAATGTTCCTGTGCAATGTCTTTCTCCCCCTAGGTGGATACGGTTGGGGGTGGAAAGGAGTAATGCACCTAAATTTCGAAAACTTCAAAAAAATATTATTTTCGATTTAGAATGTTTCCGAGTGGAAAATGTGCCCGAGGTTCGTTAATTGCAATATGGGTAATACATCTGAAATTATCTGGCCACTCTTCCAGCGTGATCAAATGTTTCATACAAACATTCCGTCAGCCCGTGTTGATTTCAGCACCGATTGTGTTCATATAATTAAACCAATAGCCAAACAGTTTCCAGCAAAATACAGCTATTGTACAGCTGAAAGACGAATTTTGCCATTAATACTAAGTAGGGCATCTACCGTGTATAAAATGCAAGGCTGCACTGTAGATTATGCAGTTGTTTATTCGGAATCGTGTCTCTTTGCTGCCGGGCAGGCTTATGTAGCTCTCAGTCGCGTAAAGACATTGGATGGTCTCCAAGTAGAAGCACTTGATTGCTGAAATGACTAGATACCGTGTAGTAATGACTAATTTTTAGTTCATTGTAACAAATACTTTAATCACTCATATTTAATATTTTTAATTTGTTTCACTTACTTATATTCAATACTTTAATATTATTTTAGAGACTAAAAAGAATAAAATAAACTTAGTGATTAGAAAATAAAAAAACTTGTATAATTGAACGAACAAAACATTAAAAACATAAAATTTACATTTACATGTTTTGTCCATCAGCCAAATAATGCACCACAACTCTGTATAACTAAAAGCGTGGGATGCGCTCTTATTTTATTTTCGTAATGACTATATCCTAAAATTAGTGAAAGAAAATTTAATACAAATTAAATTAAGCACCTGAAGTTTTTAGTTATATAGAGTTAAAGTACATTATTTAGCTTTTGAAAAAAAAAACTTAAATTTAAATTTTATTATTATTTTTTATTTTTGGTTCATCAACGATAAAGCTGTTTTTTTTTGTTTCTTAAACTATACGCTTATTTTTTATTTATGATTGCGTCATTATTTAATAAGTGTTTCAAACAATGTCTGAAGCTTTAGAGTCTGAACAAGCCCCATAAAAAAAAGAGAATCTGGAGATATCACATAAATAATGCAAACAGTAAGACAAAAAGGGGAAGAGTTTTTGATAATAAGTGGCAGGTTAGTTGGGCAAAAGAAAACTGTACCCAACTATGAATTGAAAAAAAAGTGTACGTTTAGCTTTAATAACCATCAAAAAGGAAAAAAAAATATTCAATATGTTTATAGTGGTAGACCAAAGAATGAACATGAAACTTATCTGATAGGTTTAATAGAACGTCATGATGTTGAACGCCATCGGCCTAAAGGCCCTGATTCAGAAAAGTTTTCTTCACCTTTAATTACTTTTCTTTGAAATATTCCGACCGAGAATAAGATTGCCGGAAAGCTGTTATGAGCTTGCATGCTGTTTCAAATAAGATTATTTATTGGCTAACACAAATTTTAGCAAAAGGAAACAAGTAACTTACTGACCTGGGGGGGAGGGGGGGAATGTTAAACATAAAAAAATTCCCAATGATGTTTTAATAAATCAAAATGAAAACATCAATTCTTACTCCAAAAAAAAAAAACCTCCCACTATTCTTCAATTCCTGTTGCATATTTAGAGGCTGGGGTGACATGAATTAACATTCACGAAATTCTGCTAGAAAAACATCAATAACTCAAAGACATCTTAAAAATTGGAGCAAGTTTTCAAGTATTACAAGGACAATTATGCGTATTGATTTGGTAGGCCTCAAGTTAACGGGTGTTCAACGTGTGAATACCTTAATACAAAAATAAAATCATAAACTCTGAATGACAACTCTAAACGGGCCGAATTGATGATTCTTAAAGTACAGCATGTAAATTTCACAAGATAATCCAAGAAGTAACTGAGCCATGCTCTAATAAAAATTATGTGCATATAATCTGCTATGATTTTATGCAACATTTTCCTTTTCTATGCATTCCTGTTCAGGAAATGTTTTATTTAGGAATATATGGCATAACGTGTTTTGTGTTCATAGTTTAGGTGATAATAATATACTATTTTCAGCTACCCTGGAGGAATGGAAAAGAAAGGCGCAAACGAATTGTGTTCTTTATTGTATGACTACATTAGTCCCTGAAGTATAAAATCTATACTTGTTCATTGACTCGTGTCCCGGGCAAAACCCGAATCACACTTTGGCGAGAATGTTCCTAACTCATACCATAACAGGCGATTTAATGAAGTAAATTTTACCCCATTACAGGACCAAAACTTTGGTTTTATTAAGAAAAGCATGAAATGTCACGATAGGATTTATTCCCCTGATCAATAAAACAATATGATTAGCACTGCCAAAACCAAGCAGCCTTTGTTTGAAGTGAAATCTGTATCCAATGAACAGATTTTTAACTTCAAATACTGGTGGCCGACCTTATCCGAAAGGCTTGTGCTAGTGTTTAAACTACACAGCCTTTTAAAATAAGTACCTACAGACACTTAACATTCACTGCAGCAAAAAATGGATATATTACAGCTCACACTTTTATAGACGGGCTGCAGAGTGAAGTTTTTAAACTGTAAAAATGTGGTGATGCAGACCCATCTGTTGAAAAGACATACAATGGAATCGTTCCCATAAAAAGGAGAAACTCCAGGATGTTGCCAAAGTGTGGGAACAATCAAGAGAGTTTTACAATAACATTTTACGGTCTTACGGTTGTATGACTCTCCACGTTATTCCTCATTCCTCCTTCCCCTTCCACCAATACATCATCGAGAACCCCACTCATGATCGGTGCAATTTTCGTCACGATCTGATGAGTCATCGCATTGACATACCCTACCTCTAGAATGTTACATCAACAAGTAATGTTCACTATTTAGTAATATATTTTTGACCATAAGCAAAGCATTATAATACCTAATTGCGTTCCATCAACGGAAATTAATTTTTGAAGTATATTACATCTTTTTATGTCACTAGCAGTCATATAAAATTACAACATATTAGTTTGGTCCTAATTAAAAAATCATTTATCGCATTCCCTAGAATTGTGCCAAAGGTACTATGGTATATTTAGAAAAATTAACTGTTAATTAATTAATTTTAATTTTGTATCAGACAGAGGAATAAACATTTTTATACATATATCAAAAAAAGTTTTTACGGATTTTTTATTTACATTCTGAAGTTTATAAGTTTTGCATTTTGTAATCTCAAGGACATTAGAAGCGAATTTTTCTAAATTAAATTGAATTCATTATTTGTGAACAGGGAGAAATTTTATAATGGATGTATACACGTGGCACGCAAATTAAATTATGTTTTGTGTAATGAGATGAAATTGATTATAATTATATTTTTAAATAAAACGACACCTACAAACAAAATGTAGTTAGGTTAAAGTTTATTATCGTAGCAACTCGGTCTACTCCTTGTACTCTACCACTCTAAATATTTGAGCCGCCAGTCTCTCTTCAACACCTTGTGCTCCACCACTCGCAACACTCAATACACCAGTCTCTCGTCTACACCTTGTGCTCCACCACTCGCAACACTCAATCCACCAGTCTCTCGTCTACACCTTGTGCTCCACCACTCGCAACACTCAATCCACCAGTCTCTCGTCTACACCTTGTGCTCCACCACTCGAAACACTCAATCCACCAGTCTCTCGTCTACACCTTGTGCTCAACCACTCGCAACACTCAATCCACCAGTCTCTCGTCTACACCTTGTGCTCCACCACTCGCAACACTCAATCCACCAGTCTCTCGTCTACACCTTGTGCTCCACCACTCGCAACACTCAATCCACCAGTCTCTCGTCTACACCTTGTGCTCCACCACTCGCAACACTCAATCCACCAGTCTCTCGTCTACACCTTGTGCTCCACCACTCGCAACACTCAATCCACCAGTCTCTCGTCTACACCTTGTGCTCCACCACTCGCAACACTCAATCCACCAGTCTCTCGTCTACACCTTGTGCTCCACCACTCGCAACACTCAATCCACCAGTCTCTCGTCTACACCTTGTGCTCCACCACTCGCAACACTCAATCCACCAGTCTCTCGTCTACACCTTGTGCTCCACCACTCGAAACACTCAATGCACCAGTCTCTCGTCTACACCTTGTGCTCCACCACTCGCAATACTCAATCCAGCAGTCTCTCGTCCACACCTTGTGCTCCACCACTCGCAATACTCGAGCCGCCTAGTCTCTGGCCACTCCTCTGTGCTCGTTCATGTCCTATCCGCCGTAGCTCGGCTAACATTAATAGTTTCTCTTTGTCCAACCGAAGTGAAGTACCAAATACGACACAAACAAGATTTTCCTTCTGAAAACGTATTTGGATATGATTGTTGTATATCCGCAGAGAGTTTACTGACGAAATGAGTTTTTAAATTTCCCCTGCTGTTTGAACTGGCAGTTGAATGTCAAGACTCTGTGTAAATGTTCGCCATTTCAGGTCACACGCAGGGGCATTGTTGCAGCACCGCGTGGTTGTCTAAAACTACCAATGGCCTGCGACGAACTAACCACGCCACATTAAAAAAAAGCGCGCGTGTAAATCAGTATATGTGATGGACGTGAAACTTCTTTAGCAATTCTAACCTCGACTCAGGAGCGAGAGTATAATATAGAAAGAAAACCATTTTTCTAAATAAACATGAATTTACAAATTTATAACTAATTTCAAAATAGCTGTTAAGGATATTTAAAATTATTGATAGTCAATAATGAATAAATAACAATAAATATTACTTACTGTTGAAATAATCAAAACATAAAAAGTTATAGGAAGAAAACAATTCTATCTACTATTTATACACTTTTTAAAAAGTAACTCAATTTCGATCCATTTGATTCTCAACCACATTTATAATATTACTTAGTATTACTCAACAAAATCATTTATGCAATTTAATAACAATATAAAACCACAATAATTTTGGGTTTCATTTATTTTTCAAGTATTATAGAATCCTAACTTGTTTGTAATTTTATAATTTTGTTTCAAATATAAATAAATAAATGAACATGAATTAAAAACATTATTGCTCACTTAAAAACAACAGATGAGTATATCAATAATTATTGATCAATCAATATTGATTAATTAACAATAAATATTACTCGCTGTTGAAATTCTCAAACCATAAAGAAAATATTTTAGTATAATATCAAAGGTAGGATTGATTATAATATTAGTTTTTAAATTTAATTTAATTTTATATTATGTACCTATATATTACATTTGATCGATCATTTTTCTAGATTAATTTTGCAGCTCTATAAATATCACCTTATCATTGAGTTATAGTGCAACATATTTTGCCAGTAGGCTTCATAGAAAAACCGCAATGTATTCATAGGCATTAGTAATGTTCTACCATCGAATGAATGAACAATGAGTAACATGTCCGCCACTCCGCGACGTGAAAATTAAACCGCACGGACCTTCCTCACAGTAAATCTTTACAATATAACCATATTGCCACAAAGTTAAAATCAAAACATTTAATATCCCACGCACGAGATTTGTTTAAACTTTTTTAAACTAGCTTATTATTAGTTGGACTCAATATATTTACACGCTCGTGAGCTCATAATTATAATATGGTGTGTGATATAGTTAATCAAATAATAATACGCGACAACTAATCACCCAGTCAAACTAAAGCGCGATAAGTATTATATTAGCAAAAAATATTTAGTTACTCAGCTAAAACAATACTTATATACCACTGTTTAACAATACTTATTTACAAAAGTAATTAAAATAATGCGTACTTAAAATAACACCATTTTCTTGCAAAGATGGCCAGTGACGCGGTGCACTATAAGCTAAAACCCCGTTGTGTTGCCTCTGCCGAGTCGGGGTGGCGTCAGGCGCAGGCGGGTCCCTACCGCCGCGACCCGCCTATCTCTGCAGCAATAGTATTACAAAATACCAGCGCACTCCACACATGTATGCTGGCAACTCATTTAGTTTAAATTATGTTTAGTTTGACTTAATTAAATTTATTTTAAAGGTTCCCCATTACACCATCGTCCCCCACATTTTCACATAACCGTAGCCTACGATTGCGTAGAAGTTGAGGCTAGGGCCTTGCGATGATGGACTGGATAATTTCTCTAACCGACCTCGGTCAAACTGCAGCTCTATCCACTCCTGAGTGTAGGCCCGATGCGCCAGCTCGCGACGAAAGTACTAAATTAATAAAAGTTACCAAGCAGAAATATACTTAATGTTTATTTTAAAGTTTATTTATATATTTAATTTCACAAACGTACACTTAACTTCCCCTTCTTAATTTTGTTTACGCTGGCTGGCAGACTGGCGGGAAACGACGAAAGTCGCCCCCAAAACAACCAGTGCCATCCAAAATTAATGCGAGCAAAGTGTCCAAGCTCCCGACCCTCGCATGGTAGACTCTTTTATATTCTGTCCAACTCTTCTTCCGGATCCATCCTTTCCCGTAACCAACCCGCACGAATAATGCATGAAATGTTTTCATCCCTGTGTCTATGCAGGTTTTACCTGGGCCTAACTTATCTAGTTTAGTCTAGAATAGTCATTGAGGGGAGTTAGTCATGGTAACAATCGCTGCCATGGCTGGCCAATCCCCCTCCTAGCACATGATGCATGCTACCCCTCCTGCATGGCTATTAACCTGCATAATTTGAGCGTATAGGCTTCGGCCTGAGATGCACTTAGTCAAACCTTTACCCAGACCCCTCCCAAACACACTTATTTATTAGTTAGGTTAAAAAAATAAATAAAACGTTGCATTAACATTCAGCCTTGAAATTTTACTCCCATCGGGCCGAAAGAAGTTTCACTTCAAAAGTATTACGTTACTAGCTAAAAAATTATGATACTAACAAAAATCTATACACATAATATATTAATTAAAACGATACGAAGTTGCATTTAAACTTGAGAGTTTTAATAATTTAAATATTTAGGTGTCTCGTACACATATTTAATATCTTGTCTCACTACGATTGCTGACATATTCGTAAAATTTAAGACGATATTTTATACAAGTCATATCGCACGTAAATCAAATGTACATGCAGAAGTCACGGCATGGTACGTTTCTCATTTACTAGATGCACGTCTGTCTCAGCCGAGTGTTGGGAGCAGAAGTGCAGGGGTCATGAGGTGGGTGGTCTGTCTACAGCATCGCGGTCCATGCGTGAGGCATTTTACCCTATGAGTACCTTAAGGTTGACTCACATTACGTAATTAGACCCAACAAATGTTGGTTTTGCATTAAAATCAACATGTTTAGGACCGCTGCTTACGAACTGTTCATTTGTATATTTCAGCCAAATGTAGATATAAGGGCTGTTTACCTATTTACATGTTCTATGGCAACAATTTTAGGTTAACACATATAAACCAGAATAAATAGTATTCATGTGACACTAATCCAATACATAGCTAAAAATTAAAAATAAAAATTAAAAGAAATTAAAAAAAAACATTTATTTACAGGGCAAACGTAGACCACGAAACTCTCTCGCGCGAAAAAAATAAAAACCTCACAAGTGCAATGAACCAACGAAATTGACAAGTGTCATAC
The DNA here is from genome assembly GCF_032445375.1 of Bacillus rossius redtenbacheri. NCBI lineage: Eukaryota > Metazoa > Arthropoda > Insecta > Phasmatodea > Bacillidae > Bacillus > Bacillus rossius. The sequence goes on from NC_086330.1 coordinate 249,497,791, forward strand.
TTAACCACATTTCAGAAGATAAGAAGCATTTGTTCATAAACGTAACTTCAAGGTGTTAAAAAATAGGAAGGGGGAATTTTTAAGAGAGTGTTTTTAATATTTGTATCTTTCGAATGCTTAATATGATAATAGAGTTACAACGTTTTAATACAATTTATATTCAACACTTTGGAAATACAGGTAACATTTTTAATTAAAATAAATATTTTACATTTGAGAATTTTGTTCAGTAAAAAGTGATTTTTATATTTAATTTTTCTCAATCATTTATACTTGCATTGGCAAAGCAAATTGTGCACTTGTTTACAATGAAAGTGCGGTTGTAACGTAACAAAGCAATTTCCGCCAGTAAACAGCGGGGATGTGTTGGAACGAGCAGAAGGGCGGTATTTGCCTGCGATGCCGGGCTGCGGACTGCGCTACTTCGCCGCGGCCTGAGCCGACACTGTCGCCGCGTGTCGTGTCGATAATGAAAAGCACATATCCGTATCGCGCGGCCTTATCGTTTCGGCTGTTGCGTGGCGGCTTGTGGGGGGGGGGGGGGGGGGTCATGCGGGGGAGCGGAGGGGGTTTACGACACGATCTGCGCCCGTGCATGCCCGGCTTGCTTTATAAACTTATGACACGGCAGCCCGCCGGGTTTTAAAAGCCTCGAGGGTGGAGGGGGGAGGGCGGGGACTTTTTAGACCGAGTCGCGCTATTCACGGCGAGACCTGCGCTGCGAGCGCGGACAAAGGGGCGTGTGTTTGCACGCGCGGGCGGTGTTGACACGGTCGCCATGGCAACGAGCCGCGGAGTAGTGCGGGCGGGGAGGGGGGTTGGGAAAAGTTAGCGCACGCAGAGGCGGCGCAGCCATTAGCGAAGTTGCCGCTTGATCTGGGACCCGCCGCTCGTGCCCGCAAGGCTGGTTGCCGGTCTCCAGGGGCAGCCATCTCCAGCGAAGCCCTGCGTGGGGCTCTATATGCACTGGCACAACACTGGCGTCCAAGTACTGAGCGTATCGATAAACATGTTTGTTTAAACAATGTTAGAAATTACAGTCAATGAACGGACATTGCAACGAAGAGTTCACCTCAAATAAACGTTGGCCTCTACAGTTATTTACTATATTATTTACTTTCAGATAGCTGGATCAAGATTGAAACTAATCTGTATTTTAACTTCCCACTTCTGTTTTTTTCCCTTATAAACAGGATAAACGCTTACGCGGAAGACATATGTATGGCTTTTAATGAATCTAATATATATTGTTTTTCTTACATAACAAGATTGTTCTAGTGGGCATATGTACAAAGAACCTGTAAATTTACTAAGATAGCTATAAATTTATGAACATACCTGGATAGTGCATAAGCAGATTTTTTTTTTCGTAATTCAGGGTTAAAATTTTAAAAAGTCCAGACGTGCACTAGTGTAGAAACCACTGAATGCAATTGCACTTAATTCATACTGTAATATACAAGCCGCGAGACGACAGTGTGGACATTCGAGAGGCTGGGAGGTGAGGGAGCACCTCGAGGGAACACCGGCGGCAGTGCGGTGGACTGCTCCCCTGCATAATGCAGGTGGTCGGTAGTTCGCGAGGAGTGTCACGGCTGCTGTGGGCCGACGAGGCAGTGAATGGGGTGGAGGCGGGGAGGAGGGGGATCCCGCCCCGCCGGCCCGCCAATAGCGAGCGCCCTCGCCAGCAGCCGGACAGGTGTCGGCCCTGCCGGCCTGGGACGAGTGTGTCCAGGTGCGCAGCGCTGCAACTGTGACCAGCTCTCAGGCCTCCGCCTTGGCAACGTGAGCTGTATTCAGTTAGTTAAGTGTTGTAAGGCTGCCGCGTCTATCAAAGTGCCATGTTTTATTTAATAAAAAATAATGTATATTTGTTATTTCAACATAGCGAATACAGACTGTTTGACGAGAATAATGTAATAATTTAGCAAATTATAATTTTTTAATTTTCATTTTATCTTATATTACGAATGGCTTCCATTTTTAAATAGTATTTGAGTAATTTATTTGCTTTTTATTAAAAAACTGTGACATATTAACCACAACGAAATGTTAAAACAAGAGCAATATGCTGGTACCTATTTTAAAATATTTTTATTTTGAATTTTGTTTTTGTTTTTTATATATAATTACAGCCCATAACAAACAAAAGAAAAATTCATAAAATGGTTGCTGTACCATCATATAGAAAAATTGTCTTTTGAAAACATAGTTTTTTGTTAAGAATAGTTTTTCAGCGTCATAATTTCTTAAAATATGAAATAATAATTCTAATAAAATAATACAAAGTAATAAACCGCAACAGTGTTTTGTAGTCCACGTGTTTCTTAGTCCACTCACACAACAACAAGTTGAGGCGGAAAGCATCTACAACTTCGTCAGAGGCAATATACACACTTGATCTTGCACGAGTGCTTTAGTGTCCACAGAATTACAAAACCATGCGTGAAGATATTAACAACATTTTCATGATCAAAATTATCACATATTTATATAAACTATAGTAAAATTATGTAGTTTGATTTAAAAATTAATTTATTAAGTTGTGTGGGAAAGCCCAGTGTACTATCTCTGTGGCAGCAGTGAACAGACGACAAAACGTGCAGAGAATCGCTTGGTGCGCTGCGTATTTGTGGTCGGACAAGCCTGTGACTACCAACAGTCCAACTGGCTGGTTCGACGGTAAAGGCGTCTGACTGCAGAGGTAACGATGCCGTTATCGATTCAGGTCACGCTGGCAATTTTCCACTTCTTGAAAATGTATTTCGGGTTCCCAACTGTTCAGTCTATAGGTTATGCACAGGGACTTACTTCTAACATCATAGTGGACAACAAAACACATGGATACTGGTTTCAGTATCATGAATATGAGTCAGGCCCGAGTTTTGGTAGCCTCGCTACATTAATGCAACCAATTGGCGTTCAGTGCCACCTGGGATCTCTCTCTCTCTGCGGAAGGCAGCAGTGAACCATCGCAGAGTCATCTTTCTTCTGAACTGGTCTCCCGCGCCACTCGTCACTCCTTCAGGATGAATTCACTAAGTGGTTCGTCCGCTAGGAAAATAATTGAGGGATTGCTGCATTAAACAGCAGAATAATTGCTTTTTAAAACAATTATTTAAATAAGGCGATGATGTTATCAGCAAAATATTTTCAAACGCTGTCAAATGATCTGTAATAATTACGCTTCAAAATTAAAATGAACTATTTTTTTGACGTGACAACGTCTAATAAATCGATGAATGCTGGCTGCACGCACGAAAAATTGTCCCACTACGGATGTGTCCTGTTTACGCATGCGTGGCATCTCTCTGGTATGTTGCGGACGGTACAGAGAACTCGGCCGGGGTTTGAGGTTATTGTTGTGCACCGCGCCACAGGAGTATATTCGAAAGGAAATGGCGTTCTTACAAGTACGTATTATTTTAATTACTAGTGTAAATCAGTATATTTAAACAGTGTTGTATGAGTATTGTTTTTGCTGTGTAACTAAATATTTATTGCTGGTATGATACTTTTCACGCTTTAGTTTGACATTTATAATTATTTGTCATAAGTTATTATTTGATCAACTAAATCACACACCGTATTATAGTTATGAGCCCACGAGTGTGTAAATATTTCGAGTCCAACAGAGAATATGCTAGTTAACAGAAATTCAAACAAATATCGTGCGTGGAATATTATTACTCTATAACATCTGAAACAGTTGTTTCCAAAATGGCCTCGTGGCTGTGCGGCTAGCAACGCTGACTACCAATGGATAGGGTGACGGATCATATCCCGGCGGTTGAAATTTTTTTTACTTGTAAAAATAAATACGGCACGCACGACACTTCAAAAGCAATAAATATATTTGAATTAATGAATGCAAATAAACATAAATTTATTAATCAAATTGTGCATTTAATTTCACTCCTTCTTTGTATCAATACAAAATAGTGATAATTCAATAAAAATGATTCAATTTTATTCATAAAAGTATGCAGAGGTAGATTTTATAATACAAAATATAGAAAAATTTAAAAAAAATTTATTCCTCAAAGAATATAATATTTTTAATGCCTAAATGGTTTGGTTGCAAAAACCTATTACGGCTCAGTCTCAGGCCGAATATGATATTTCATTTTCTTCTGGATCAATCATTTCATCAATGTTTTGTTATGACGTTGTCACTTTAAACTATCGTCCGTAAACCGACTTTACAGACAACCAATTTTTTTTTTCGGTTTTTAGTTTTTGCGTTTATTTTTGAAAACAGATAATTATTTTTACAAACAAATTTATCGTGGACATGAAGTTATTTCTACGATCTAATATTTGATGGAGCTGAAATAATGTTTGATAGTGTAAGTAAACAGTAAAACATTAGCAAATTATAAATATTTTAAATTATAAACTGTAATATAATACGTCAAATGTGGAGATCCATGGTTTCTGTCGATGTAGTGATTGTAGTGGCTTCGGTTTGCGGAACAATAATTACTATCCTCTCTTTCTTGCTATCAAGAATAAAACAAATTAATTTTCGAGGTGTGATGCACCTAAACAAACAGTAATGGTTAAGTTTTAATAAAACGCAGTTTAAAAAATGTTTCAGTTAAACTATTGGGTCATCCTGCGAATAGAGTCCACTGACAGGGCTAAAGCCCACAGAAAATGTTTACGGAAGTCTGACTGTAAATTCATATTTTTCCTGTGAAAAAAAAAAACTGTAGCCTACCTTTACCTTCAACACTAAATGTTACTTATAATAAGGAAGCCAGGAGCCGGGTTTATAACTTCTGTGGCATCATGACATCATTTTACTAAAAGTTCCTGAAATCATTTAAGGCGAATGGGTTTCACAGTCTAGTAAAACGCCTTGGTAGCTTCTTTCTCTGTTCCCTATTATCTATGAATATTTTTTAGTGACCAAATTGGCCCATATTTTTGCTAATTCATGTTTCCACATAATCTACAGTTTTAGTTTGCTACATATATCTTGTAATAAGGTTAATTGATTAAGATTTAGTAAATAATTTTTATTTATTCATTTAAGTTTAAAATATTTTGGAAACAGTAATACTCATCAAAATTCAGTTATAAACACTTTTCCTAACGCTGCACAAGTTTCTTTAACCCCTCTTTATATGAAGTTACCACCTGGGAATTAAATCAGTTGACAACGGCAGTCTTGAGTTCCTCGTCTTCAGCTTGACGACAGACCGTTCGTAAAGGCGGCCGCGGAAACATCTCCATTGACAGTCCAGCTAACAGCAGTCAGCAGCAACAGCAGTCAGTCTCTTAGTTCACCGAAGCGAGCAGGCGAGTAACGCGCCAGGAAGGCGGCTACCCGCAGTGCAGTCGAGGGAAGTGGGAAGCCCGCACACAGGGATATTACTCAAGGGCCGGTGAAGATTTTTTAGCACACAAAAATCGAATCACAACACGCGTCCTCACACTTCAGACCTTGCTCTCCTTGTGACCTGGGGTTGTGACCTTGCTCTCCTTGTGACCTGGGGTTGCCGGCGAGTAGCCATACCCGCCAGGCGCGTGACTCGCGAAGATGACATCGGCTTGATAGTCAAGGGACCTGGGATGCTTTGATACTTGCCCCTGTGCGCGAGCTTCCCGCTTCACTCGACTGCACTGCGGGCAGCCGCATGCCCGGCTGGTTTAATTCCCAGGCGGCAAATTTCTATGCAGAGGAGTTAAATTAACTGGCGCAGCTTTACTAAAAGTACTTAGAAGTCAATGAAGATTATGTGGAATAATGAATTAAATATGTATAAACTAAAATTGCCAATAAAAACCTTTTCCATTAGTTTTTTTTAATGATGAAATGGTCCTTACATTATGATTATCCCTTTTGTTGACGTTTTGGTGGCTAGAGTCACTGTTTAATTCAAGCTCCTGAGTTAAGGCACATAATTACGTTTATAGGTGTGACCTCAATATACAAATAAAAGAATGAAATGAATAAATATATTTTTTTAAAAGTACGATATCCAATTTTTTTAATTTTATGTCATTAAAAAGTAGTTATTTTGTTTGTAACGTGTACTTTAATGCTTTTTTACTATGCATTGCATACTTGAAAAACTTTGTAGAATAACTGTCGTGTCACTTGTTTAGGTCATGAGCACATAGACTTTCATCATACATTATATACATGTGTGTGAGTATGTATATATATATATATATATAAATATAATTAATAGGCGATTTTAAGAGTTTCAGTTTTGATGAGCTTGGCAGTGCAGTCTACTGGAGAAATGACGATAAATGGTCTACTCAAAGCCTTGTTGGACACATTTGAGAAAACCATGGAGTTTATATTACCAGGATATCTTTTAGACGGTTTAGGTGTGAAAATACTTAGGTGGATCTCTATCGCCTTTAGAAGAAAGCCATCGAAGAGATACGGAACATCCATTAAATACAATTTTTAAAACTCTTGATATGTTAGGGAATTGAATTGAGATCTCTTAATAAGATATAATGCATCTGCCCTTTATTTTTAATGAAACATTTATTAGCTTAGGGTGAAGTTTCATGAATCATTATTCACAACCTTAGCACGAAAATTATTATACTGATGGCAGCTGAGATATTACGCCTATTTCTTATAACATATAAATTTCTCACAAACTACCTGCAATAAATCCTGCTCTTAACTTGATCCAACATTCCAAAATATTTAATATTACAGTCATATAAAACCAACTGACTAAAATTAAACTAGGTATATAAGAATACATTGAATAGTTTTTTAGAACGTGAACGATTCATCTTTTTATATATAAACTTAAATCCAAAAACTTATAAAATAATTTAACTTTTTTTAATAAAAAGTGGTAGCCTTATTAGACAAATAAAATATTTCCTATTATTTCCTTGATAAAGAAAATATATTTCATGGAACATTTAACTGGCAGTAACGTTTTCAAAAGTTAATTTTCTGTAATCAACAAGAAGACCGTTAACATAAACACATAATGATCCTTTAAAGCGACAGTTATTTTACAAAGAATTTAAGAGAGTATTTTAACTGAAATTCCCGCAATCGTACACAAATATTTTTCAAATCATGTTTGCTGTTGTAGGAATATCACCAAAATTTTATTTTTGACATTGTAAGTGCATGACTAACATTACTTGTTTCGTAGTTATTTAATTCATGTCAGCAAGTCCATCTCCACAACTCAATGTGACGATAGCTGCTTGCAAATCTACCAATTAACTGTCACAGGTTTTCTTCAAGATAATGACTACCTCAAACAGTCGTCAACACTTGAAAACAAAACGAAGAGCGAGTTGGGGTGTTCAACACAATCACCTCTACGCCAGTGGACTTGGGTCACTACTGCACGCAGTAAGATGCTCGCGGGAAAGGTTAGGGTGGTGAAGGGAGGGGGAGGAGGGGTTAATAACACGGAACACGGGCCGGGTGACGGCCTATCCCCCTACACCCCCTACATGCAACATCATTACGACCACGGTGACGTCATGGGGCGACACTCCCAACTCTCGACCCGCTCCCCAATCCCCCGCGACATAACGACCCCCAACCCAACAATCCAACATGTAGCCCATTATTTATTACGGGTCATAACGACCACCGAGAAGGCCTCGTGATTCCGACTGACCTGCGCTGGCCGCCAGGGGTCATGGGTCGCGCCTCTGGACCTCCGGGAACAACACTACCCGCGCCTGGCAGGTAGGCAGTCGGCGGTACGCTCCTCTAGACCTCTGGGAACAACACTACCCGCGCCTGGCAGGTAGGCAGTCGGCGGTACGCTCCTCTAGACCTCTGGGAACAACACTACCCGCGCCTGGCAGGTAGGCAGTCGGCGGTACGCTCCTCTAGACCTCTGGGAACAACACTACCCGCGCCTGGCAGGTAGGCAGTCGGCGGTTGGCTCCTCTAGACCTCCGGGAAGAACACTACCCGCGCCTGGCAGGTAGGCAGTCGGAGGTACGCTCCTCTAGACCTCTGGGAAAAACACTACCCGCGCCTGGCAGGTAGGCAGTCGGCGGTACGCTCCTCCAGACCTCTGGTAAGAACACTACCCGCGCCTGGTAGGCAACCAGAAGGTAATATGCGCCTGACCGGCCCGCTGCGTACGTTCCAGGCCTCCCCTATGCCAGAAGTCTGCTGTTGCGTCACGAATGTCAAGTGTTGCGACGTTCTTGGCTCACGATACAGTAGTCGTGGGACCAGGGTAATAACTTCGCATGTTTGAATGTGCATTGGAAATTCAATGTTGGCAATGATGCTGGCAACCACCTGTGTGATGATTTTCTGTACAACTCATCACTTAAACGAGGTTATCAAAAAATCTGTGATTAAAAAATACGAAAATATTTACTTGAATAACTGCTACGTATTGAAATGAAACCATATGCATCGAAACAAATGATTTTTTTAAAAAATAATTGATAACAATGCACGAAATATATTTTTCATTACATTTAAATACATAGGCCTACTCTGTTGCTTAATGCATTTCTTGTAATCAGCAATTATAAAGATGTATAGTAATGTACATAGTTATTTTATTAACAAAAATATGTACTTAAAACCCTAAATCTACAATGTTTTTAAATGTTTATTTTGGAAGTAAACAAATAAATGCATACTAATTAAGCTTTAACAGTAATTAATATGAGTCTTTCTGGCTCGGTGTTACTCACGTTTGAAATATACAGCAATTTACACAGACTACATTCCCACGTCAATTATTTGCTGGCAGAAATATTTTTGAAATCTCGCACATACAAACCAGTTAGTTCCTTTTATTTTACTGGGTGTCTTTTGCGTTTGAAGGTTATTAATTGTAGTATACAAGAACCAAGTTAACAGTAGAGAGTGAGAAAATAAAAATTAATTAACATTTCACAAATAAAAAAAATGAAAGTTTAATTTTGAGTGCATCATTCGTAATACAAAGCCCACCTAAGGAAATTTGCTTCCCGTATTTAAGGAGGTTATTAATTCTTATTTAAAGCGATTATCAAATTTTTCATGTTTGTGAACCGACATTGTGTATTTATTAATATGAATATCCTTAGAGGTTTAAAGCCTTGCCGTGTATGTTTTCCTATTAAATAACACAGTTATAATCAGCTGTATAAATTGAAGGTTTTTTTATGTACAGTATTTCCAGCTGGAATAAATATAACTCACACTCACCAAACTCTTCGGGCGTCACTTTCGTGAGGACGTAACTCAAGTCGAGAAGATGGAAAACATCATTACTCACCTGAAACAAAGAAAATAAGAACTATTTATTTCATAGAAATAAAAAATTATGTATAAGACAACATTTTAAATTATAATAGCAAACAATACAAACTAGCATATTGAATTGTATTCTTGATTACTTTTATAATTTGACTGTATTTAAAATTTTGCATATACGATTTATTTTTAAATTTATCTCAGAATTTAGTAAATGTTTGCAGTATAGGGGAAACCTCGAAATAAGTAAAATTATATATTTAGTTGCTGTTTATGGGTATAAATATGTAAGGATATATTTAAAGAGGTAAAGTAAAGTAAACCTTGTAAATATATCAATCCATTATTTTTACCGTCGTAATGTTGCGGCAGGAGGTTTTCCGTCCAAAGGTGCTGCGCTTAGTCATTACCAGGTAAGTTTGTTTGTTGTCGAACAAGATTTCAAATGAATCACAGACGTAAAAATGTATTTATAGATAAGTTTGAAATATATTATAAACGTATAAAAGAGTTATTGTAGATGTACAAATGTATTTCCTTCACATTTGCGAGCACAAGTGTATTTTACCGGAAGACCAATATGCTGTTGTTGGCCACTAGAAACTGTAGAAACCAATACTGTTTGGTCAATGAGCTGTCGGTTGAATATTGAAACCCTCGCCGCAGAGAGAATACCAAAGGCCTGGCCGGCTGAAGGGCTGAAGGGCTGAAGGGCTGACGGACAGGCGCCACGCCCTCGGCGCCAGGGGAGGGGTAGATTAGGAGGGGAGGAAGTGGAGGAGGCACGCGATGTCACCCCCTCCACCCGCCCAGGTCACCGGGATGACCGTGAGGCCAGTTGTGGAGGGGGGCGAGGAGGGGGAGGCCCCGGCTGACGTGGCTAGCCAGCCGCCGCCTCGTCGGCGCTGCATTCTTCTCGAACATTCCGCGGCCGCCTGGAAGCAGCACCTGTCCGAGCTCAGAGCTCACGAGGCGTCATTGTGACGGCGAATGAAACACTCTGTCGCAAATACTGTTGCGGAACTCGCACGTTTCTCGCGCAAAATCCCGGAACATCCTGGGATTCATTAGGCACACTAAATAAACAAAAGTATGGGTGTTCATATGTGTACTTTTGTATGCGGTTTAAAACAAAAAACTTTCATTTTGCATGCAAATAATTAATAGAGAACAATTAAATACTGGAGTGATATTTTGAATACGGTTAGTAACATATGAATTCAATCAAATTTAAAAAATTAAGTAAATACTCAGTATTCATATTAATAGAAAACACGTTTATAAAATTAACTATTAATTTATTGAATTAAACGAGATAAATTTTAATTAATAATGAAAATAAATGAATATGCCGAATGTTTATTATATTTTATTAGTTTTAATTATTTATTAAATAATAATGAAATAATTTATAATGTTAATAAATAAACTTCCAATGACACTACCTGACAGCAACAATGTAAACTTACAAGCAACCTGACACCGACAAATGAAAACTTAAAAGCAACCTGACATCGTTATACATAGGGGAGCATAACCTTACTTACACAAATACACTTGAAAAAGTTTATAAACACTATTTTTATCAATTATATTCACAAGAAATAAATGTTTTTAATTTTTGGACCAGTTTTCAATATCAAACATTAAATTATAAGATTATAATCAATATATAATTTTTTTTGTATGTAGCCCTTTTCTTCGTCTTGTGAAAATTTTGTTGCACGGTGCGCGCCCATCGTAAAAATTGACTTTCATTATTTTTTCATAACACGCCTAAGAAGTATAACTTCATATATATGTATATATATACACACAATAAGTATAACTTCATATATATTATTATGTGAAGGAAAATATTTTAAATAACTATTTTTACTGCTGCATGAATCGTTCAAAGAAACGTAATATGCTAAAAACCCTCCGCTCATCCACCGAATTTAACGTCCTGAGCGTTTGAAAAAAAAAAAGAATATTTTTTTGGCACCAGAAATTTTTATATTTATTTTCTATATCATTCGCCAGAAAAATTATAAAACTAATCTTTCAATAAGTAAATTTTTACTCTTTTAATACGTGCAAGTCAATTCAATCAGTAGTTGCAGTTTTAACGCAAGATATCCAACATTCCACGGAGGTTCTGAGCCACTTACGAACTACAAAAAAGGCCTTAAATTGGGAAACAAATGGGAAATTCCCTTAACGTCATCCGAATAACTAACTTCCATAACTGAAACTTCCATCGAACTGAACGTGTAAAAATATTGAACCTTCAAAAATATGTGTAAAATTTTCTAAAATATTACTACAAAATCAAAAAACGAGGAATTTATACAAAAAATGTTTGCTATGATTACTATTAGTTTTATTTTTTAAGTTTTATTTTAACTTTGCGGATATCAGTGTGGACAAAAATAAGCCCATTTTTTTGCAAACAGTATTTTAATAAGCATGTTAGATAATTAATGATACACACTTTTTGAAAGATTATTATGCTAACTTAAAGACTTTTTTTAAAGAAATTAATATTAAAAAATAAAAATAAATAATCATTGCAAAAAATTGATCTGAATAGAATGTATTGCAATATTCAGCTATTCATATAATTGCAAATTGTATATTGAAATTAAGAATATTGCAGCATATACAGTTTATGGTTATAATTTATTTTACGTTTAAGAGTTCAAATGCACAGATATAAGCTACACAGCTGGTTAACTGCGTGCCCTAGTCGCACGCGCGGCTAGCTCGCCACGCCACGCTAGAGCGCACTACACGCAGTTCATTTCCCCGCAGCAACAGTGGCCCGGTCCCACCACCCGCATGCCTTACTGCACGGCTCTAGCCGGCGGGGCAGTCCACACTCAAGCCCGTTACAGCTTCGTCTCTGCGGTTCCTTTTCGATAAGCTACTGTCATGCATGAAGCAGTTCTGCACCAGCTAATAAATTGCCAAAACTAAGCAGCATATGTTCGTATTTTTATTCTTATAATTTGAAATATTTCTGCTGTTCATTAACGGTTAATTCATAAGTTTTGTTATAGTTAAAAACAAGGTAACAATGTTCACAAAGCGGTTTTATACGATGTTGTACTAAAATGTATACTAAGAAATTATTTTTGAAAGATGTTTAGTCAAATAATTATCTCATACTTTTTTCATGATCGTGTAAATGTTAAAGATACGCCACTAAAACTTTCTAAACCCAACAAACTCTTTTGCACAGCCGAATAGTCTGATTCATACTTTCAACCTATATGCTTAAAATACATATTTATTTTTTCTTCTCGAGCAAAGTGTGTAGTTACTCATATGTATTAACGTTTTAATGCAATACTTTATAAGTAAACTTATATTTCTGTCCGTGTTTTACTGCAATGCTTTTGTTTTTCATTGAAGAGTTGATCCATTTATGCTGACATTTCATTAAGTATTCTTTGTTGTCACGTTATCATCAGTATAAACTGTTTATTCGCATGCTATGATGATTCCTAAATAATTAGAACGAATATTTCTCTATTAGCGGAGAGGAAATGTTAGTGTCCGTATTGCCGTGGTAGGAGACTGATTTTCTAACAGCAATAACATTTTTGGTTATAAGTTGCAAAATACTTAAGCGAGCAGAAACCTTTTTAGAATGCACTGCAGAAAAACTGAAATATCATAAGATGATAAATAAAGAAAGTGGAAAAATAACCACAAAGAATTAAAGAGCGGACACAGGCAAATTTTGAAGGACAATGAAACACGATCGGTTGAGATTAAAAAATGAAAGGAAGATCATTTGACAGTATCGCAATAGAAACGAGAGAATGGAAATGCTCCAGAAGGCATTGGAAAATCGACAAAAGAAAAAAAGAAAATAGGCGAGTATTTCAGTACTCGCCAGATATGTGTAAAAATCTAACCTTGGTAACGAGAAAATTCATGCGTTCTCGTGATGCAAATAAACTAATAACACGAAACTGTGACGTGTAAATTAACGTAAAGTTCTTCAAAATAATGCCGAGCGTGAAAAATATACGCAAATTATGTTTTCAACTAAATTTCTGGACACAAATCACGCGTAGTTTCCGAACCCGCCGCTAGAATCCACTGTCAGAGCAGCTACGTTGACTATCGAATCATTCTATTTGCAGAGCGCAATATTAAAATACAGAAAAGATAAGGCTCCGAAAAAAAAACCAAAAATATAAAAACAATCCCTTGAAAAAATCCAAAACCCTGGCTTTGGACCTAATTTTCAACAAGGAATTTGATTATAATACTGCCTATCACGTTAAAATTCGTGCATTAAGTTTCCCTTTGGTTCTGTGAACTTCTTTTGTTTGCGCCATCCGCTACAGATGGCAGCACCGTGGTTACACATATCCGTTCCATGCGTCTTCCGTTCCATTCTCGAAATTACTCCTATCAAATGCCGTGTACCGAGAGCTGAGAGGTTACACGTCAAAAGCATAAATAAACAACTACGCAGGCTGGCAGACGGAACATCGGCGCGAACCCAAGTCACATCCTCGGTGAAGCGGGCTCAGGTGAAGTCGGCAGTCGTCAAGCCACGGCGTGGCGGGACCTGGGTTGGGGAAGGGGGGTAGCCGGAGCTAGGAGGCTCGCGATTGGCTGGCGGCCGACCACTCGGCGCGCGGATGCATTATGAAGGGCCGCTCGGCGCCGCGATGTCTCCGGGTGGGCGCCTAACTAATGCATGCGCCTCCTTGCGGGGACGCTACTTACCCCCTCCCCGGCCGCCCGACAAACAACTCGGTCATCGCTAACGGCGAGTCGAACTTCTCCCCGCCGGGGCTGCTTCCATATTCTCTTCCAAGGGAAAGCCAACGTTTTCCCCCTTTGGCCGCAGCCTCAATAATACAAACGAATAGAAATTTATGGCAGGAAGTACTCCCAGGCCATAATGCTGCTGCGGTGAAGTAGGCCACAGTTCGCCTCAAATACCTGGGCGTTATTCTGGTACATGAACTGTGGCTACAGGAAAGTAATCACTGGAAATATCCTGCACGTTTGAGTTTGAGAATGACAAGATATTAAATGTATTTATATAAAGTTTAACCATGATTGTTCCGAAAAAAATTTAAAATAAATAGTTTCTTATTAATTACAAATACGTGATGGTTGTTTGTAACAACACATATTAACAAATAAATACGCATATAAAAATATTTTTATCTTTTTATTCTAACGTGTGTGTGTGAAGGTAATTATTTATAGATAGTAAAATCGATGTAAAAATTTACATACTTAATATAATATTTCATGACAAAAAATGGGTTTATACTCTCAATGAAACTTTCTGTGTGCCAGGCTGTTCTAAAACTGCAACAAAAAATATTCAATACAATGTATCTCTTTCACACTTTTTAAATCATCAATTTTAAAATACAAATAAATTTCTTTTTTAAAACATATAGTTTTGTATTGCACTAATTGAAATAACTTTGAGTCTGGTTATAAATCCACGAACAAATTAATTACAGGTAATACAAAAACTAAACAAACTATTTCATATTAAGAAAAACATACATTTATTAAGAGAAATATCCAGTATGAGATGGAGAACTAAGGGAACTCGCCTCAGAACCGGGCAGTAGAGGGTCACAAGTATCTCCGCTAGATAGCAGCACTTTACGGTCACATGTAGGTAGAGTTACACAAAGAAATAGTGTAGATCACGCCATTTGATCGTATTCCTTGCCGTAGTTCAGTTATTCGTTGGAAAGTGTCGAGTTCACGTTTTTCGAGCTACAAAGGTTAAATTTTTAAACCAGCTTTTTTTACCTTCTTTAGGTCAGTTAAGTGTGTTTATTATATTTTACTTAAGATTCCACAAAAGATATTAAAATGTTGTGTTTACAGTGAGATAATTTATCTCAAGTTTTAGTCGTTGGTAGTGTTTTGTAAAACATCGCATGGCCCCAGTACCGGAATTGGCTAAGTTTCCAGTACTGGGAAGAAAGATAATATCTTGAAAAACCCACCGGATATTTTGGATCGATGGCCACCGCCAAAAAAGGAAAATGGGAAGAATGTAAACTAAAAAAGAGCTTTAGATAGTGTTTTGGCCAGAAATTCCAGTATTAGAGAAGCAGTTGGACATGGAATAATAAAAAATAACAAAAACTGCTAGAGAACAAATATTAAATTAAGCGAAAAAATTAACTAAAAGACGAACAAAAGTAGAATAAAGTGGAAGATGGGAAAGAACAAATATTCAACCAAGAAAACAAAAAGAAAAAAAAAACAAATGAAGCCAACGGAAAGTCTAGAAAAAGTTCACTTCAGAAAATATTTTGTTCATAAAGGAGACTTGAATTCTACGTTGAAGATAAAGAGAAGAAGAAAAAGTGAAGATGGGTTCGTAAAAAAAGTGTGTTATTCGTGGAGAATATTTTGAAGAGAACTGGCTCAGGGTGGCAACTGCAGTGGTTGGGCTTATGTTGCATGACTGACAGTGACCATAGCATACTTTGTGTGTGAACACTGCCAACAACAAAATAAGCACTCTGAAGTAATACAATCACTTGAAGTTTTGAATTTGATGTTAGTTGGGATATATGTTGACTTTTATAGTATCTTTGTGAAAAGAATAATGTGTTTGGTACTGGGAAATTTTTTTTATTATATTGATTAGCATGGTATTTTTAATCTTATAAATACACGTTTAAAAAAAATTTGATTAGTTATTTTGGTATGACTCTTATGTAGCCATACCTATATAGCCTACAATATAAATTTATTTTATCCGTCAACCGGTTTTGCAGACATTAATTTTTAGCCTTAAGTGTTTGGCATTGTTGGAGTTAAGTAAGGCAAATTTAAAAGAAATAAAACAGGCAAAGTAGGAGTTAATTGCCACGTTTTTATTAACTTGCTATCTTATATGTCTGTGTGTCGGTTCGTTACAAATTTTGCAATCGAACTTAAACTAACTTCCCGATGAGCTAGAGATAGCTCAGAACATATCTTAGAACTGAATGACAAACAAACAAACCGACAGACAAAATATTATGTTTATATATACATATACATATATAACAGCTCTCAATGAATAGATTGCTTTTATTCGTCATTTTGGTCTTCCAACTTGGTTTATTACTTTGAGCTGTAATGATTTGAATTGGTTTGACATGCGGAAAGCTGTTTTAATTGTAGATGGTACCATAAGTGGGTCACATATTTAAAATTGGTAACTTAGAAGGATCTTACATTAAGTAATTTTAATATTGAAATAAAATTCTTGTAAATATAATTAGGTTTCTTCTATATTTTATTTTTCGGGAAAAAAACAACTAAACGGATTTAAATATAATTGGTAAGTAGGTATAACATTTTCTATTTCAGATATGATCTGGTGATGAGAAAATGGAATAAACCTGAAATTTGCCTAAAGTCTGTGTCATAATCTCATCACGATGTTTAAAAACGATTGTAAAATTTCACACACACAAAAAAAAAAAAACAGAAAATAATGAATTCAATTAAATTTGGTCTTATAAACCAGGTTTTAAAAACGGACTAAAAAGTATAAAATTATTTTTCTTAGCCTGCAGACTGCCGCAGTCAAGCGCGAGTGCTCCAGCTAGTTAAATATAAATCTGAATTTAATAGCTTTTTTTTAAGTTTGACAGGAGTAGGTATGTTTATGTTTGTAGGTATACATTTCACACCAGCACTTTTGGTTTACAAGCGATTATATAACTTAATTTATCATCCGAGAAAATAATGAATTTTTTAGGCCATTATTTGAAGACATTCCGGTGCATTAGAACTGAAGTTAGAAGCAGGAACAGTAAGTGTGTACGCCCATCGCTGCTACAGCTGTAGTGGTAGGGTCGGCAACAGTTCGAAGCAGGTAGGTGGTGTTTCAGCAGTCCACTTCTCGGGATGACGGGCAACCTCCACGGCTCGAGGAAATGACGCCGCGAGTGGACGTTGCTTAGAGAGGCGGCCGCCTCGCACCAGAGGGGAGGGGGGTCCGCCTGAATGGGGGATCGTCGCCGGAGACTGAATATGGTGATGGGCGCGGGGCCTCGCGAATATCGCAGCGGCCGGCACCGGAGACTCTGCGGGGCCCACAGCTGCTGCCTGCGCTCCCACAGCTGAACAATCACACGTCTCGTTGCATCTGCACGCGCCGAGATCCTCAGCTTCGTCTGCCCGCTGAGATAGCACACACTTACAGACTTGTTGTACAGGCTGTACACCGTCAAGCCTTCGCTTACAACACCTACCAATCAGGTTGGTCAAATTATTTTGAACTTCTATGGAACAACGAAACACGTCACTAGCGCAGCCGTGTCCTGTTGACAAGTTGAGCGACTATAGTTTACAAAAAAATATATATATATATATATTCACGATATAGGACGGGATATGAAATACGTTTGATGTTCAACGGTATCAGCGAATTAGACTTATTCCAGCGAAAATTTACACAGTGGGCGTTTCCATGTCAATGAATCTCAAAGGGGTAGGTTAGTTTTCATACCAAAAAGAAATATCTGCAAAAA
This sequence comes from Bacillus rossius redtenbacheri, assembly GCF_032445375.1. Classification (NCBI taxonomy): domain Eukaryota; kingdom Metazoa; phylum Arthropoda; class Insecta; order Phasmatodea; family Bacillidae; genus Bacillus; species Bacillus rossius. The sequence goes on from NC_086330.1 coordinate 249,515,542, forward strand.
AACTGTGGAACGTTAGAAATTGAGTAAGTATAGCCTTTATAATGAGTTTCAAAGCGATATTTTAACATTTTTATAACAATATTTTTCAGCACAGAGGGAGAAAACGTGGTCAGTTTTGCTTTATTATAAATTCATCACCGAAGCTTTTATAAATTTACCACCCTAAAAGCAAAGTATTTAGTATGATTAATTTAAACATTCAATTATTTATATATTTTTACTTTTACAATTTTTTTAAATTTCTACCCATTTGGGAGTGAATAGGTTGTGAATATCGTTTTACTATATAAATAACATAAACTTATCCAATAAAAGTGAGTTTTAGATATTTTTTCAAATTTGTTTAAAACTTTTAACAGGGATAATAATTATTTTCGAACGGTAAAAAATAATAATGAATCAAATAATTCAGTATATGTTACATTTTACAAGGTAAATTAAAATGTATAGTAAATATTAGTATATTATAACTATATGAGATTTCACACTTAAAGGAGTAAAATGAGATTATTTGGCTTATATTTTCCAACCAATATCACCTTATTTACTAAATATGAAGTTATAAATTTTCAGAAAGGCATTACTGTGGGAAAGAATACGCGAACTGAAAATATTCTTAGGTTCATTTCATTAATAATCCCACGCATAAATTATAATATACTTACACTAAGAATTTTTATATATGTTTTGAGCTGAAACAGATGGACGTTTGATTTAAGTTTTTCTAGGCATATAACAAAAATCAATACATTCTAAAAATAAAAGATAGCATACAATAAATTAAAATTAAATAGACACGTGATTCACAAATTTTAAAATAGGCTCCCTTATAAATCTAAAAAAAGGAGCTAAGTATGATTTTATTAAGATAAAATATATTCTCAAATACAGAATAATTGAAGTTAAAATTCAAACATACTTAATAGACATCTAATATTAAACAGGTATTGCCATTTTACTTTCGTAATTAAAAACTTAAGCTGTTTTCTTAAAAATGAAATTTTATTTGCACTTGACATTTTTGTCTAGTACTTTGGTAAAAATGTTAGAAATGAACTACGTACTTTTCTTAAAATGGTATAATATCTGCATAACATTGTAATTGCCACGAGCGATGGGAGCACATATATGTGCTTATTACTTTTAATGATATTTGATGTTATATAATAATTGATAAGTAAACTTTTGATTAATTAAGAATATTAAATAAATTTTGATAAATTTAGAGCCACTCTAATTTAAAAAATGTAAACAAAAACAAATTTAAGAGATTTCTGTTTATCGAAGTGTATAGAGAAGATAACCAAATGTATTAAATGTTAAGATTAACTATAACATTTGTGCGAATATTGCGTACAACCGAAGGCTTATTTATATCATCTGTTGGTTTTCACCGCTTAAAGTAACTTCCACTTGAGTTTAGGCAGTAGACTACCTCGTCGAGTGAAAGAGCGTTGTGTATGAGAGTTCACCGAGAGAACAATGAACCCTCCCCTTTCCCCGGGGTTGCTGAGCTGATGGAGGGAGAAGTTCAAATGCCTGGGGACCATCATTGCAGGCGGGCGAATACGTGTTTTTTTTATAATGCAAGAACCTTTGGGGAAAAGGCAGGAAGAGTGATATTTCCGCTCGTGTATTCAGAAAAATAAGCTTGAAGTTTGTGATGCGTACATACAGATGCTGCCAGTATTAATTTGTATTTTGTTTATTTATATTAAATATTATAGTATTTCATACAACGTCCATACTAATTTTACTAACATTTTAAGTAACTTGTGAGGTCACGCGTTGTTGGTCATAAAATAATCCATAATTCATAACAGGTTAAGATTGAACTGAACTAAAAATAAAATAATAATTATATTTTTGCGAACTACACACCCCAGAGAAATACTAATGGAATGCTATAAATAAAAAAATCAGATATAAAAATGTTTTAAAAATAAAAATCACAGTAATAACATACTATTAAAAAGAAAGACTATCGGCAGGATAGAAAGTATTTAAGGAAAAAAAATTGGTTGTCTGTAAAGTCGGTTTACGGACCATAGTTTAACGTGACAACGTCATAACAAAACATTGATGAAATGATTGATCCAGAAGAAAAGGAAATATCATATTCGGCCTGAGTCTGAGCCGTAATAGGTTTTTGCAACCAAACCATTTATGCATAAAAAATATTATATTCTTTGAGGAAGAATTTTTTTTTAATTTTTCAATCTTTTGCATGATAAAATCTACCTCTGCATACTTTTATGAATAAAATTGAATATTTTTTATTGAATTATCACTATTTTGTATGGATACAAAGGAGTGAAATGAAATGTGCAATTGAATTAATAAATTTACTTTTATTTGCATTCATTAATTCAAATATATTTATTACTTTTGAAATGTTGCGTGCGCCAAATTTATTTTTACAAGTACAAAAAAAATTTCGAAGCTGCCGGGTTTCGAACCGACAATCATAAGTTTAAAAGTTAGGTACGCTAACCACACGCCCACGAGACCATACTAATATAATGTTGTTTCAAATGTTATATATATTTTTTTATAAAAACTTTGTTCACGATTTTATAACAAATACGCATCCCAAATACACCAAACTTATTTATAATGTGTTACAATATTTTTTAAAACATTGTGCAAAAGATCCCGGGTGTAATTTGAATTATTATGTGTAACTGTAAAACACCATTGTTGGTTCAAAACGTATTTGAATTTTCAACATTACTTTTAAATAACCGTACCGATTGTGCTGAAAATCGGTGGACGATCGTTAAATTACATAATATTAATAATTCAAACGACGAAAATATGATTGAAAAGGCAAATCGATGGTTGTTCCAATCGAGTGGAAGAGAGATGCCACGCATGCGTACAATGAGCAAACAGAACACATCCGTAGTGGGACATCCGTAGTGGGACATCCGTAGTGGGACACTTTTTCGTGCGTACAGCCGGCGTTCATCGATTTATTAGACGTTGTCACGTCAAAATTATGATATTTATGAATAGTGCCATTAACAATTGTGAAAAATTTACAAAATGGTATTTTAATATGATACTCAAACCAAAGTTTTAATATTTTAAATTGCATTTTAAAAATTGTTGTGGCAATCGCATAAATATTGTCGCGGGTTGAAATTTTGCAGGGTTGTTGAAATCAAATTTAGGGACTTTACTGACGGGACTCTGGGCTGGCTGCTCTGTTCACTCGTCAGCGCAAGTGGCGTGACCATGTAATTGGGGCACGGGGCCGGCGCGGCGCGCTGCGGGCTTGCAGAATTTTGTTTGTTTGTTTGGCCGCGCGCTGGCGCAGCCACGGGCCGCAGTTACTGGGGCGCGCTGTCGTAACAAGCCGCGCGGTGTGGCCTGCACATTGGGGTAGAGGGGGGGTAGTCTTCCCAGATGTTCTAGTTAGTTGTTTAGTAAATTTGACTTCAATAACGAGCTTTTGTTATGGTAGGCGCGGCAGGGCGCGCGAATTTAAGCGCAAGTGAGTGGTGACTCGGGGCTCACTCAGGCGGAGGCTATGCGTCTCACCTGTGGTCACGAGTTGTTAGTTCGTTCGTGATGTAGGAATTCAAGCTTTCGGGCGGAGGCTATGGCCCTCGTCAGGGGTCACGCGTCATAGTTTTTAAAATGTAATGTTCGTTCGGGATTTCAAGGGCAGGAGAGGCCCCTACGTTATTTTTTTAAAGTAATCGATCAAGAAAGGCTTTTCGGAAAATGTGAGTATGGACTTATCTTTGTTTTAATTTTAAGTATTAATTATGATTTGAGGTATTCGGAAGGACTAGGGAAGTGTTTAGTGAAGTTCTCTCATTCTCTCTCTTGTAAGGTCGTTCAATCGTTAAGGAAGTAAAGAGATTATTGTTTTAAATTGTAATCCCGCTATTTAAATGTTCTTTAAAATGATGTTGAGTATTTGACTTTAAGAATAAAATAATTTTAATTAAGTATTATGTTATTTTGCAAAATCTCCTTAGTTCAGCTCTCACCAGACATCCTGTACGGGATGACGAACCTATGATCCTAGGTACAGTAAAGTATTTTATGAAGTTAAGACTAGTTGATGCCAAGCGAGTTGTTTCTATGTAAAGAGCTACGATTCTCTCCCCCCTCTGAAAGTGAGACGTGACAGAAATGGCGGTGGCACCGGCTAGGTGCACGTGATAGAAATGGTAGAGTTCGCCGGATAGGTTCTATTTCTGGAGAGAGAGAGAGGTAGATTTTTATGTTTATTATTAAGTTAGTTTCAGCTTCTGATAGCAGGTTATTAAGAGTTTACTTGAGGAGAGGATTACGGAATTTTAGTCTATAGTGGAGGAAGTCTTTGAGATTTTTTTTTTGACGTAACAGATGTTTATTTGAGGATACTTGTAAGGATAAAGTTTATAGTGATAAGTTGTTTTAAGTCGTTGAATTTATTGTAGATTTATATCGGGGATTATTACGTGAGGAGAATACGTTATAAGTTAAATGCTTATTAGAGATAATGCAAGTGGTTTAATTTAATTGAAGTTCATTTTAAGATTGTAGGTTAAGAGAATTATAATTTAAAATAAAGTTTTTTGTCGTAAATAGGAATTATTTTCAAGAGAAGTTTGTTTTGTTTTCGTGCGCGTAGGAGACGAGACGTACGAATTAAATCAGTCGAGGGAAGGATAAACGTTAGAAAGGAATTAAAGAGAAAACGAGAGTTTATGTAAAAGAGAGTTATAGAATTTATAGTGATGTTTTGTTTTAATTAGAAAAATGTTGAGAGTTGTTTCAGAACGACACGTCAGTGGACGTGGCAGAGTGAACACGTGACGGGGAGGTGCTGAGACCTAGCGGAGAACGGAGGAACCGCAAGCGAGGGTTGGCGCACCTGATGGAATTCGGTGACGTCACGGGCTCATACGGAGACGTGGACGGCCGTGACCTTGTTTTGATCAGCTGTACGGTAACTTAGCGATAAGAAAATAGACTATTGGTTAAATAAATTTAAATTTAAGTGTGTTTTAGAAGAAGAGGAACTTTCAGTATGTAAGTAATTTAATTTAAGAAGTGTATGATGTATAGGCTAGAAGTGTTTCGTTGTAAGTTGTTTATGTTTTTGTTAGTTAAATTCTACCTCGGTTTTAAAAATATTTTTTTGGGATTTGTAAACATTATTAAGGAGGTACACTATAAAATCGATAAGCATTGAGAAAACTGGGAAGGCTAGATTTTGTGTGTAGAGGGAATTTACTCCAAAAGAACAGAGAGACAAAATTAATGTTTTCATTAGGGCGAGGGACCCTAAGGTGAGGCGTTGTGTCCCTGGGAAGAAAGGGAATTGTAGCGCAGACCATAGGAGATGGGCTGACTACGGAATTAAGGGTCAGGAGAATCCTGAGAGTTGTGAGTAGTTTGGGGCAGGAGTTCCCCATGGTAGTACCGAAGTGGCTATCCTGTATGGGATAGGGTACCATTTCAATGAAGTTTGTTGGTGGGGTTAGAATCCCTTGTTGTGTAGTGGGCCTATAGCAGATAGGCACTACAGTGAAATTTTTGGTTATTTTGTGAGGTAAATTCCCTGGAGGTTAAGTAAGATTGGATTCAGTTAGGAAGGAGGGAAATGAGAAACATTGCTGTAGAGAGTTAGTGTACCTGCCTAATGTGAAATTGAATTTTACTAAATTAATTTAGGAGAAAGTTTTGTTCGGTAAATAAATAATAATGGAAGATAGCTAGATAATTAATTAATTTTTTTTGAGTAAGGTGTTTTAAGTAATGAAATAAAATAAGGTGAAGTAATTTGAATAATTGGGGAGGAGTTTCTTTAAGAGTTTAGATAATTGTTTTTGAATTTATTGAGATATTCAGCCAGTGAAGTTTGAGTGTGAGAGATACAGTGAGATTTTAAGGAAATCGGTTGTTTATTAATTAGGACAAATGAGATTTTTTGATTAAGAGTCAGTAAGCATAGTTAAAATTTACGACATGATATTTGTTGACAGTTTACAGTTATTAAGGAGAAAACAGAGTAATCTATTTATTTTTATTTTAATGGTTTGAAGATAAGATTATGAATTTTTTTTGGAAGTTTCTTTGGCATGTTGGAATAATTTTTTTTGATTTTTAGAATTTACAGAGAAAATTTAATTGATTTACATTAGTTTGGAAGTATGGAGGTTTAGTGTTCGATTAGCCCTAACTTGATGGTCGGATCCCAAAAGAATGCCGTAAAACCGATAGCCAATTGAGAGGAATGCGGTAGGCGCTTGTGTAGAGAGGGGTTGTGGGAAAACTCCTTGGGACTGATGGCAGATCAGGGGCCCTAAATAGTGTGTGATGCTGTAAAACCAGTGCAGAGAAAGCCTGGTATGCTTAAATTTTTGGGCACAGGTTATGTAAACCTGGGGTTCCATGGGATTTAGTCATGTTAGCTGCTGTGAGACATTAAGATTTCCAGGCTCCATAGTAAATTCAATGTAAATTTTTGTTTTCTTAAAATAATAAATTTGTTTTTAATTTATTTGAGATATTTGATTTGTAACAGTGAATACAGACCCCGAGGAATAAGAGTTGTCATGCTGTGAGAGGAGAAGGTGGTAGGCCTAAAAGGGTACAGGCACCACAGAGGTTATGTGCATTGCATAATTTAAATATAAGGAAACTTGAGAATTTGAAATTTTGTTGTTGGTTTGTACACCCATAAGAAGAGTATAGGCAGAATTTTTATTGTTATGAGATGTCTAATTTAATTGAAAAGAAGAAAGTTTAAAGATGCAAGGTAACATTATTATTGTAATAATTGAAAGAGATTAAGAGGTAGAGAGAAATAGGCAGTTTTTGTTTGTAAGTACTAAAGTTTACATATAGAAATTTAGTAACTAAGAATGAATAATAAGTTAAGTCTAGTGTAAAAGTTTTTTTTAAGTTTGTTAAGTTAAGAGTCATAAGTAAATTTTTTTTGAGAGAGAATGTCTTTGATAGGAAGTATTAGAAACTTATGGGAATTTTAGGGTAACATAAATAATGTAGGTAATGAATAATAAATAGATGGTAGGTCTTAAGTTAGGATTAACATTTGAAGCAGAATTTAATTAAGAAGAAGGAAAATAAATAGGCCTAATGAAAAGAACAAAAAAGGATTTTATGGTAAAGCATTTTTTTTAAGTAATAAACAATGAATAATAATGTTGTTTCAGGGTAATGTGTACTAATAATACAATTTTTTTTTAGGACCAAAGAACAGGAATTATGTAATTTAAATTAACATGTATTTTTGAAACTGTTACAGATTCCTTAAGATGAGCTGAGCAGCAGTCCAGTTTACAAGATGACAAGAGTTCGAGAGACAAGATACAAGATCACTGAAACAAGAGCCAAGACTGAAGATTCAAGAGAAGAGAAAGCTGGCAGCCATGGACTTACAAGTGGAGATTAATAAGGTCATGTAAAGTTTTATTTTTTTTTATGGAAGACAGTAACTGGAGTTTTTTTTTGTTATAAACATTATTTACAGAACTTTTTAGGTTATAGTAATGTAATGGAACTAGTGAGTTGTGGTAGCTGTCAAAAAGAACTAATACCTTAAGTTTAATTTTTAAAGTTAATTTTCTTAATTTACAGAGGGATTAGTAGTTTTTTTTTAAACCTTATTTAGGTTGGAATTTAAATACAATAGCTTATTATAAATGTGTACGAACAGTTCAAGTTCACAGTACTGATAGGTAGGTCAGATGATCTTATTGATTTTGATGATTTGTTGTTTTGAGTTGATTTTTAAGTGTTGTGAATTAGACAATGAAATAGTTCTGAAAACTTAAATTATTTCAAGCTAAGAAATAGTAAAGTTAATTGTAACTCAAAGGACACCAGAATTTAATTTTTTTTTGAATTAGTAATGTTTGAAAATTTTATACTTTACAAGAAAGGTTATAAACAAACAGATCGGATGGAACAAGGATGCAGTAAATCACAATTTCATTTAGAATTATTGATTAGCTTTTGAGGTTATGAAGTAAAAGTAATTATAGTTTAAAAGTTTGAATAAAAAAAAAATGTTTTTTTTTTTATTTGTTTGAAATAGAAAGTTTAAAAGTTAATTAGTCATGATCTAGGTGGGTGATGGGGTGGGAATTGGCCACTCTTTTTCCCTATAACCTCCCTAACATGGCCTTCTATTACAACTAACAGAAATAAAGAAGAAGAAAAATGAAGAATTATTAGTTAGAATGTTTCTTTCATGAAGATACCTGATGAACTTTTACTGTTTGGAAGAATAGTAGCAAGGTTAGTCAGATATTTTTACTCAGAAGAAGAAGAAGATAAAGCAGTTTTATGACTCGACAAGCCAGAGATTGGTGTTTCCCCTCTGCGCTTCTATTGACTACGTTGTTTACTCTCATGGGATAGCTGGTTCGGCACCATGGAGAGAGATTGGTGGGCATTGTGGTTGCCCCCAGAAGAAAAGAAGAGTAGAAGAGGTTATGGGTGGGTCATGTGAACTGACCTTCAACCCAGTTACTTCGTGGGGACTATTTGCTGTATAGAGAAGATCAAGACTCAAGAGTTAGGGAAAATCATTGGAGGTCATGTTTCCCTTCCTTAAGTTTTTCCTATCAAATTATTTGCCTGATTAGATTATGCTAAGGGTGGGATACTTTATGTTAGCAGTTGAATTAATTAATTTTATTTTTTTGTGTGTTTGCATCCTTGCCCATCGATTGCAGTTTAGTAGTTAGTTTTGTATTTGTCAGGCATGATGGTAATGCCTGTTGATGATGTTTCAGAATTGTAATCTGTTCGTGATGAGGATGGCACAACTCCGAAGCAGATGTGGGGAGAAGTTGTGAGCTGCCCTGGAAGCCAGTCCAGTAGCTGTTGGAGTTGAGTGGTGTTTGCTGATGGCCAGCCCAGGGAGCTACTCTTCTCGACAACACTGACTTCGAGGAGTTGCACCAACCTTCACGAGATAAGAGTTTAATTAATTGAAACACTGTAAGGACACTTAATTTTTTTTGAAGAACGAAAGAAGTATGGTAATAAACGGAAACCGGAAAAAAAAAATAATAATAATTATCAAGAATTTGCACATTGTTTAACGAATACTGAGAAACTAAGAACAGTAATTTAATTTGTAAAGAGAGCTTCACTAACAGAACAATTTTTTTAGAATTGAGAACTCGAGCCTCTGAAGGTTCCTGTGAGAACAAACCAGATAAAAGTTTTACATTTAATTTTATGAATACTTGTTGTTTTAAAATAAATCTTATGCAGAATCTAGATGTATGTTCAGACAGCAAGGAACTAAGAAAATTATTATTTTTGTGAAATGAGGAATTTATAGTTATGGTTTAATGGAAAAAGACAATTTGTAATTTTGAGGTAGCTCGATGGGGCTCGAGCTCTGTGAGGGGAGGGTTATGTCGCGGGTTGAAATTTTGCAGGGTTGTTGAAATCAAATTTAGGGACTTTACTGACGGGACTCTGGGCTGGCTGCTCTGTTCACTCGTCAGCGCAAGTGGCGTGACCATGTAATTGGGGCACGGGGCCGGCGCGGCGCGCTGCGGGCTTGCAGAATTTTGTTTGTTTGTTTGGCCGCGCGCTGGCGCAGCCACGGGCCGCAGTTACTGGGGCGCGCTGTCGTAACAAGCCGCGCGGTGTGGCCTGCACATTGGGGTAGAGGGGGGGTAGTCTTCCCAGATGTTCTAGTTAGTTGTTTAGTAAATTTGACTTCAATAACGAGCTTTTGTTATGGTAGGCGCGGCAGGGCGCGCGAATTTAAGCGCAAGTGAGTGGTGACTCGGGGCTCACTCAGGCGGAGGCTATGCGTCTCACCTGTGGTCACGAGTTGTTAGTTCGTTCGTGATGTAGGAATTCAAGCTTTCGGGCGGAAGCTATGGTCGACGCCAGAGGCCACGAGTCGTTTAATTTAAGTTAGGTCATAATGTAGTCGTCAAGCTTTCGGGCGGAGGCTATGGCCCTCGTCAGGGGTCACGCGTCATAGTTTTTAAAATGTAATGTTCGTTCGGGATTTCAAGGGCAGGAGAGGCCCCTACGTTATTTTTTTAAAGTAATCGATCAAGAAAGGCTTTTCGGAAAATGTGAGTATGGACTTATCTTTGTTTTAATTTTAAGTATTAATTATGATTTGAGGTATTCGGAAGGACTAGGGAAGTGTTTAGTGAAGTTCTCTCATTCTCTCTCTTGTAAGGTCGTTCAATCGTTAAGGAAGTAAAGAGATTATTGTTTTAAATTGTAATCCCGCTATTTAAATGTTCTTTAAAATGATGTTGAGTATTTGACTTTAAGAATAAAATAATTTTAATTAAGTATTATGTTATTTTGCAAAATCTCCTTAGTTCAGCTCTCACCAGACATCCTGTACGGGATGACGAACCTATGATCCTAGGTACAGTAAAGTATTTTATGAAGTTAAGACTAGTTGATGCCAAGCGAGTTGTTTCTATGTAAAGAGCTACGATTCTCTCCCCCCTCTGAAAGTGAGACGTGACAGAAATGGCGGTGGCACCGGCTAGGTGCACGTGATAATATTAGAGCCCCAAATCCTATTTTCACAAACGAATTTTGAGCAATCTCCTATGTCACATTATTTAAGAAGGTATTTGTTGAATTTTATACACAAAATTATACACAAACGCACAAATGGTTTATTCAAAAATATTTAGTTAGTCATTATTTTATCCGAGATGTAACATATGTTTATTTTGAAAGAAATGTACTATAAGGCTGATATAATTATATATTTTTCAAACACATCTATTTGATCGTGATATGTTATCCGACTGTCTAAATATTACAAATAAATAAAAGCTACAGCTTTTTTATCTACTATTTAAATGTTATTTATTTTGTTTCAATTTAAATAATACTTTTAATCTTAATATAAATTCATCTGAACCACAATACGTCAAAAACTCAGTTCTTAAGTAAAGTAATTTTTTTCCAGATACTATAACATTATATTTATTGCGTTTAATACGAAATTAGCTTAAAACCCGCGGCTTCACTCGCGCAATTTCAGAGTATTTCTAAAATCTTACCATTTAATAACGCAAAGTGGGTATACATAGGTTTTTTTAATTGTTAGTACAGAATAGGTATCTGATATTAAAACTTTGGGTTTAGATTGTTCGAGCATTTATTTTACCTTGATGAAATCACACTTACCTCCTTTTTATTGAATGAGGTAGACAATTCAAGAAATTGTTATACACGCATATATTTAATTTGAACTATTTTTTGCCATAGTGTACATTAACATTTTCTTTTACTATGGTAAAATTTATTCTTAGAAAAATTAAATAATTTTACCTTATTACAAATATCTCCCATTATTATTAAAGTATATTTGTTAAAAACACATCTAGTTGAAATAAAAAGTACAATATTAAGATTATTATCCAACATATTAGTTAATTCTTAATTTGGTAAGTATTTCTTCAATAATATCCCCAACTTTTTACCTCTCTTCTCTTTTCCCACACGAATGTCAATGTAAAAATCCGGAACTAAATATATATGGCCATTTCCTTTAGCCAAACTAAAACCAAACTCACCCAATTTTTTTTTTATAGCAGATTGAATTCCAAAATAATTTAAATAAACTTATATTTATACAAAGTTTAAAACCATTTTACAATACTGATTAAATATATTTATAATATATATTAATTAATTGAATTAATACTAACCCTTCGTTAAATAAGAGATGATTTTCAGAGAACTTTGAATAAGAGAAGGTAGCTGAAGGTATATTTATTTATCATTTTCAATATCTTAAATTGAGTTTAATTTGATGAGAAGATATTATTTTTTAATGTTAATACTACATTAACAATGAATCACCTTTTAAGAAGTAGAACTTCCGAAAATTGTAAAAATGAGTTTCTAGAATTTGCATGTTTATAAATAATATTACATAACTTACATCCTGCTTGATTAGCTTCAAAGATACAACAGTAACATTTGAAAAAGCCACCTTTTCACTACTTATGCGGGAGAATATGGAAAAAATAGTAAAGGTTAAACCATGATATTTATCATTACTTTTTAGGTTATTATTTTCCGTTTGTTATCTACGTCTTAATTTTCTTGGATATATTATTTATTACTATAAAAACTAACGTGCTCCCGTTTCACTGTTTTTGGAGTTGAATATCGAAAAAAGTTAAAAGTATTTTACGTAATTATTTAATTACGTTATTTATGCCAGTATTCTTAAATCAAGATTTGTTTTCTATTGACATGAGTTTTTAATTATAAAACATAACTTACTTTTCAAACATTTAAACCAATAAATCATGAAAACTTACAAAATAAAATTTGATACTCTATATGCATGATATTCATTCTTAATTTCTAACCCTTAGATCTAGTAGATTCAGTTATATACTTTTCCTTCTTAAACCAAAATAATCCCCTTTACACCACTAATGGGCGGAATCCTGCAAATAAGTAAAATAATAATTTAATTTTTTTTTATTATTTTTTATTTACGTCTTAGTTAATTAGTTTTTAATAAACGAAGACACCCCGTTTTCACCCCCATTAAAACCCAAATTATTAAAAACTCAAAGAATAAGCATTACGCATCTCTAGATACAAGTTTTGTTTTGTTTCTAACTTTTTATTCTAATTGAATATGAAGTCTTGGTTTTTCGTTTTAAAAAAACACCTACTCTTTTTACCAACATTAGGGTTTTAATTTTGCAAAATGGTAAAATTATGGTAGGTAAATTTCGTATGTTCATTAATGGACCCTTGCATTATTTTAACGCTTGATTAGATTAGGAGATATAATTAACTACATGCAATCCATATTTGCCTCTTTTGACGTCTTAGAGGTTGAACTTCATAAAATGTTAAAATTGTGTTAGGTAGTTTTCTTATGTTTATAATTGGTACCAAAAATAATTTATTATGCCTACCTTTTTGGAGATAGTATTAATAATATTATTACCATTAAGTTTGCTTTTCGCAAAAAAATAACTTAAAAACATAACTTATCATATACTTATTTTTAGTACACAAAATCATTTTCTACCCTTAGTTATGATCGGATGTATAAATAATAAATTTAAAAATATTGTTTCCCTTTTTTTCACCTCTTAGAGATGAATATTTCGTAAAATATAAAAATTGTAGTTGGTAGTTTTGTATGTTCATTATTAGTACCAAATATAATTTATTACGCTTAATTATGTTGGCAGATATAATTATTAATCTTAAGAGGCCACTCCAGTGTTTCAGGGGCACTACGCAACCCGCGTTAACCTCATAAGATTCAATGCTATTTTCATTTTGCTTGTAACTAATTAACTAATATAGATTTCGAAATGATGCTTGCTTGATATGTAAGACAACGATGCTCTTATCAAAGCCCCTTTCTTCAATAAGGTGCATAAATTATGGTTTTATACTAATCTTTACTAATATGCAAAAGTGTATAGTCTAGGTTTGCACCATAATTTATGCACGTTTTTGAAGAAAGGGGCTTTGATAAGAGCATCGTTGTCTTACATATCAAGCAAGCATCATTTCGAAATCGATATTAGTTAATTAGTTATAAGCAAAATGAAAATAGCATTGAATCTTATGAGGTTAACGCGGGTTGCGTAGTGCCCCTGAAACACTGGAGTGGCCTCTTAAAACACGCCTCCTTTTTTCCCCCATAGGTTTAGAATTTACTAAAAATTAATATTGTGGTTGTTTGTATTCGTATGTTTATTTTCGGTATCCAATATAGTTTATTACGCTTAATTTAACTCGGAAATATTATTATTTATCTTTCAAACTTACTTACCTCTTTAATTACCCCTTAAAAAATTTTTTTTGCAATTTTTTTTTGGTTAGTTTAGCATGATAATTATTTGGAAAAAAAATATTTCCTTCATCTTGATTATTTTAAGAGATAAAATATATTATATATTAGAACCATATTTACACCTTTTCCACCCCATTTGGGGTGGAATTCTGTAATTATATAAAACCTAATTTTTAAGTTAGCCGAAGAACCTTTCTAAAAAAAAGTTCATAAAACCCAGTCAAGTAGTTTTCGACTGATGCTCGAACAAACAAACAGACAAATAGACAGAGAAGAAGACTAAAATTTTAAAAAGTATATTTTTTGAATTCTCAATAATGTGAATAGGCATTTAATATAGTTTTTCCCTTCATTTCTTCCAATGTGCAGACTTTTTGCCTATAACAATTTCATTATTAGTTTATATTGTTTTGAGACAATATTAATAATAACAGTAACCTGTGCTAGACTAATTCAACGGGAACTGTTTCTGGAAAGTGTTATAGGAAGAACTTGAAAGTGACAAATATGCGTGATGCAGTAAAAGCAGACAGCATGATACTGGAGACTGCCTTGAGCGGAGCAGAAGAGTGTGAGTGCCGGAGAGGCGGATGCCAACATGAAGGCCTTTGTGCGGGCACCCTGCAAGGGGGGGGGGGGGGTGAGCACGGCAGCACACGCCGCAAATGTGGCGGAAAGCCATAACGCGCAGCCAGTAAATATTCCTTCCACGGGAAAAGGGCGGAACGGTATGTGCCGGGGTTTAGGTGTATTGTTCTATCCCTCCACCATCCACCCCTAGCGACAGTGGAGCAAGCAACATCTCAGGAAACAAATCAAGGTACTATCCTTGCTGGTTGTCATCATTTCGGACATATTAGGCTGCCCTCCACAAGTTCCCGCAAAAATAACGATACTTAAGTAAAGTGCATAACTAAAGAGCACAGAGTTTCATAAACGAACAAAAATCTCCAAATAAAGGCAATTTTTGATAAAAAAAAACCCTTCTTCATGGTGTCTACTTCTTATAAGTTGTTCATTTTAACTGAAATACAAATATTTGAGTGAAATAATTAAATTTGCTGTATATTGTATGCTCTCACACCTTTTATGACAACTATTATTTTAAAATACGATAAAATGTAATTTATAATTATGCTAATTAATTTTGGGTTTAGTTCATGAAGAAATATTTTTTCTTGCATACTTTTCACAACTCTGCTACCTTTCAAACGCAGTTAAGCTGTCTAAAGACACACCACGCGCGACCAGATAAGAACATACCAATAACCTTTTTGCCCAGATGAATACACGTAGGTAACTCAGAATAACGAGCGGCTTTTATAAAGTAAGTTGTTTCTTAATACTAAAGATCACAACTGTTTAAACAACGAGTGCATGAATTTGATAACACAGTTAAAGTGAGGGGATAAAATTGCTGATCGATTAAAAATATTTCAAAACAAAAAAAAAAGAAACATTATTTTATCTGTACGTCGGATTATATATATTAAATATAGGTTATATATTAGATAAATGACTGCGGGCAGTTCTCAAGAAAGTATCAAGAGATGCCTTGTGGGGCGCTTTAACTTTTACGGCTACTAAACTGAATACTGGAGGGAAGAAAGGAAATACGGATAAAACGATTTAGCTGGAATGGAATTTAAATTTCGTACACAACCTGGATAAAATTAACTGCGGTACTATTGGTTGAAATCGCCGCCGCGGATTTTTGTAAATAAGGCACGTACGTTTTTGAATTTGTGAAAGCGTAATTTGTTCCACTAATCCATATGGACCTGTGTATGAAGCGCCTATACGTGTACATCATATACTATCCGCGCAACAGTACAGCATTGCACATTGCATACACGTAATCCTGCAGGCGCACCCGATTTCTTCATAAACAACTGCGTAGCTAGGGTCCAGAATGAGATTATTAATAGCAAAGCAAAGAGGCAAAGCAGGTGTATCACTAACCAGTGTGAAGTGCAATTGCCATAGATCAGCACATGATACATCTCCAAGGTTTTAATGCATCGGAATGTGTTATGTGTTGATTTCAGTTATCATTCAATTATATTATTTAAAGTTCATTGAATTTATATTGATTTTCTTCCAGTCGTAAACAAAACAGTAGAAATATAATAAAAATGTTTGATACAACAGGAATTTTTATTTAATTGTTGGACAGTATACATTTGATTTTAATTAATGACGTATGAGTAAATGTGTTAAAATAATTTTGATAATGTAATGTTGAAACTTAGGCTACTTCATTAATTTTATTACAGCTATCTAAACATTAGAGGAGGAATATACATGATAAAATATTTATTCAATAAACATAACGTTATTAAGTTACTGACGATTCGATATAAGACATCTAACATTTGGAATTTGTAGTAAGCATGCACATTAGAATTGCGGGTTCTAAACACAGTGTCCTCAATTAATATTTGTTCGCATTCCAGCAAGAAACTAAAGATGTGGCAGTGCCCCGGGCGAAGGGCCAGTCCCTCGGGCTGCGAGGTAGCGAGTCCTGGCGGGCGCGCAGACACCGGCCACTACCGCCGGCGCGCGACCCGAGCGCTTCCAGTACCGCCCAGTCCTGCATTGTCCGCAGTTGCCGAATACAGATGGTTCCATTTAAACATGTGACAGTTTGTCAAATCTCAAAAACTTCTTTTGAATTGTAATTCTATATAACATATTATTTCTGGTAATATTTATTGAATTGCTTATAAATTATTCTTTTGATAAAAATGACATTAAATTAAGACTTAAAATAGAAATTTTTTACAATAAAAATTAAAACCCTAAGAAAACTTGCCTTTTGAGTGGCGGTAAAAACTCATTCCACAAACAACATTATATAGAACGTCGTTTAAATTTCTAATCTATAATAATCATGATTTTTTTAATATCACAAACCGTAGGAACCAATTACTTTTCTCCGTATAAAAACGTTAAAACTATAAAATGTTGTAGTCATTTGATAGAAAAGTTTCCACAGATTAAGATTTACCACAGTTTATGTCCTCTGGATTACTTATTTACGTGTAATTGAGTGGCAACACTATGCCATAGGCGTATAGCAGGCTTACCTTAATGGCTACATTAACAAACGTATGTAAATCACTATTAAGTAAAATATAGTGTAATATATCCCTATATGTCTGATAAATCGTCTGCCAGGCCGGTCCTTCTCAGTTTTAAAGCAACGGATTCCTAGCTATATTTCAAAACAATTTGGATTATATGACGACGTCACTTGCCATAACGCAATATGGACGCCGACCTGTAAGTAACCTTTTTATTTATTACATTTTCATTCAAATCACCGGTAACAATTACAGTTAAGTCATTGTTTAAATAAATTTCAACAATAGAAATAATCAGAAATTATCAAAGAGTTAGTGTCTCTAAGAATTAAAATTTAAATTTACTGACATACATAACTTCCACATTAATAGTTGATGTCACTATTAAACGGTATGTAAACAGAACACTATATATGGCTATGACCATACTCTATATTGCATATAAACAAAACAACTGTAGCTGTGTTCATTGTTTATGGAATCATTTAAAACTGACACTTCAAAACGTTGTTGATTCCTAATAAAAATATCAACGTAACAGTTAAGTCATATTTTTGGAGTTCTGTGGGGTCCAACCCATACAGGAGGTTATTCTTTAATCAGACCACAAGATAAGTAGGAGAAATTGCGGACCTTCAAGTTCACTATCTGCAGCCACACAACGGATATTGAGATATCCCATTTATCTTTTTTCAGCAACGCTGAATATGTTAAAAAACATTATATTTTTTAACTGGTGTTCAACGTCACCAAGTATATAAAAAAAATGGGATGTGACTGTGTCATGGACACGGCCGTGTGTTGTACGTGAATACGTGTACGTAGGTACGATGTAATATTGTCTGTACAAAAAATAAAATACACTATTTTTTTATTAACACAATATATATTCACTGTAACTATTTTATAGTATTGTTTTATATATGCAGTCGATAGATTTTGACGGGAGCTAACGATTGAAACCCAAACGAACGTTGTTGCTTCTCTGAGTCAGAAGTTATACTAAATGGAAATCTCGAAACGCAGCAAAATGACCTCAAAATGGCGGCGTTTTCCCCTCTACCGCACGCAATACATCACAGTCCTCACTTAGCGTAACAAATTCTTTGATCCTTTAGCTATCCAGTAGTGTAATTAAATTTTCTATGGAGAAGATAGATATGTAGCTGCAACACCAATCGTTATCCCCTGATTTTGTACTCATTCGTTTTTTGAATTGCCTCCCACTATGGAAGCCATTTTAAACAAGTATTCTCGTCCAAATGATTATATCTATGAACATTGAAATGATACAACCCTTCTTTACCCCATGGTGGTATGAACGCGCTCCTTAGACCCGACTGTTACAAATGTGTTCTGTCATCACTAGCTTGAGAACTGCAGGCCTGGCTCGCCAGTACCTGGGGACACAATGTGCCCAGTGGCAGTCTCCTCGCCGACACAAGGTCACGGGCAACTGCAGGCGGTGGATGCAGTTCTGGGCAGGCAGTGCTTGTCGAAGTGACAGTGCGCAGCAGGGACAGGCAGACTAGCAGCGGGAGCGACACTTCACGTCGCAACCTGAACAGGCAGGGACCAGCTGCCCACACTTGCCATCATTTGTTTCAGAATGGTTTCGTAGTGAATGATTAGACGAATTATGTATTTGACAATAAGCGCCATAAATTAATTTTGAACGTTTAATTATAAAGTTTAAATAAAATGTATGATTAATATATAAATATAAATGAAAAACTTAAGTTTGGTGTCATGTAGCACGTTATATAGTACAGTAAAAATGTAAAAAAAAGGACAAACGAAGAGAGCCAAAAAAAATGAAAGCGTAAAATGGGTGATGTGTCATCCTTTTGTCTCTGCACTGTGTTAATTTCCGCTATTTCACGTTCTGCTCCAAGCTACATTTGTTGTTTCTGTCTGTTCATGTTCCACGCAATCCGAACCAATCGTTATTAATAGCTAACTACAGTGCTTAATTTATCATCCGTTTGCGTACATTTAGACGTTATCCTTTGGGTTGGCATCTCGTGTGTGTATCAATTAAAACTTTAATTTAAACGTTAAAATACCCCAACAAAATCAAACGCTGAAAATATTTTGAAGCCGCTCACAGCTCAAATAAAAAATAACCGGCAATAAGTAAAAAAAAAGTAATGTCAAAGTACCTACAGTTTTAACTCTCAACGCTCTGATAATTAAAATACGAAATGGACTACAATATATGGAATGGACTAAAGGTGATATTATACTCTTATTGCATGTCATAAAACTGGTTTTAACAACATTTTAGAATTACCTTTATACATATATTGTGTTGTAAGTACTGAAACTACGTTACGGCTACCTTGTAAACATATAACTACTATTATAAGTTCAGCACATTCCAGGTTATCTGAAAAACTATTTAATATTTTCTGAGATATTTTCATGCCATGTTCTGCACAAAATCTATTTAAGCATAGTCTTTCGTACGAATGTTCTGAAGAAAAAATATATAATTTCGCCTTAACTGAAAAAATACCATTTGGAATAAAATTTAAAATATAATAAATAGAAAGCAAAATTTTACAATTTTCTGTGCTAATTTTTCACTGAGTTAACAGTCTCTGGGTAGTGTTAAATAATGAAAAAAAGAATTATCTTAGTCAATACAAAAGAAGTAGCCAATAAGTTCCCACGAATGCATTTATAAGACTGTTTGAGATTTTTGCTTCGTGTGCAAAACTTGAAATCAATGAAGATAATGTATAAGCATATAGTTACACAAACCATTAAAAAAAATCCCGAGTTAAAGTGAAGAAAATAGGTGATTGAAGTCTAACTTCACTAGATACGACAAACCAACATTAAACAACAGTGTAAGCGGTACTGTGTGAGCGTGTCAGCAGTACTGTGTAAAAGGTACTGTCGAGACAGTTGTTTGAGCTTGTAATGCGTACTCCTCGTGTCACAAACAGATTCCTAGGATACTGAGGACATTTTTAACATAATTTTAAATCTATCTCTACAAACATGTATTTCCTGTGAAGCTTAAAAGTTACAAAATAAAACGATATGATCTACTATATAAAAATAAGTCGGGTTTTCCTTCCTGACGCTATAACTCCAGAACGCACGAACCGATTTCACGGTTTTGCAGTCGTTGGAAAGGTCTCGGGGTCCGTGAGGTTTATAGCAAAGAAAATTCAGGAAAAATTCAGGACAAACCAACATTTTAAGTAGATGGCGCCGGTGCGTGATACATTGTTTGACAGCTACTCATTGTTCTCTGCTCAGTTAATTTCATGTGACAAACCGGTATTGTGTTCACTGTGAAATTGTGAAAAAAAAAAAGAAAAAAAAAGTTATTCGTTTCCTAACATTTCAATTGGAAACCATCAAATCAACTACTCATTGTTCTCTGCTCAGTTAATTTCATGTGACAAACCGGCATTGTGTTTACTGTGAAATTGTGAAAAAAAAAGAAAAGAAAAAAAAGTTATTCGTTTCCTAACATTTCAATTGGAAACCATCAAATCAACTACTCATTGTTCTCTGCTCAGTTAATTTCATGTGACAAACCGGCATTGTGTTTACTGTGAAATTGTGAAAAAAAAGAAAAGAAAAATAAGTTATTCGTTTCCTAACATTTCAATTGGAAACCATCAAATCAACTACTCATTGTTCTCTGCTCAGTTAATTTCATGTGACAAACCGGCATTGTGTTTACTGTGAAATTGTGAAAAAAAAGAAAAGAAAAATAAGTTATTCGTTTCCTAACATTTCAATTGGAAACCATCAAATCAACTACTCATTGTTCTCTGCTCAGTTAATTTCATGTGACAAACCGGTATTGTGTTTACTGTGAAATTGTGAAAAAAAAGTAAAAAAAAAACATACAACGTATATTGTGAAAATTTTTATTCAATTTCAACAGCAGGCATTTGTCTTTAAGGTCGTAAGTTGAACTGTGTAAATTATGTGGATCGTGCATTTGAGATTAATTTAACCACTCTGTCCATAGCCCAAAATGCCTAGAGGACGATGTGCCAACATCGGCCGCCGCACAAGACATGCAAGCCAGCAACAAGTGTATTCACAGAACTTAAGCGAAGAAAGACAAAATATAATAAGAGAAAATGCCCGATTGAGACAACGCGTGAGCACACGAAGATCATTGGCATCATACAATCGCTTGGCATTCCAATATGATCCCACTGCGAACTACAGTGATGATGAAAATTTAGATATTGGACCAATGACGACTATATGCCGATATTGCAATGCGTTAAAGTTCAAAAGAGAAACGGCTGGATTGTGCTGTGCAAGTGGAAAAGTCAAACTGGATCCATTACTTACACCACCACAGCCACTGAAACCATTGTTCGATGGAAGTGATCCCGATTCCAGCCATTTTCTTCAACACATCCTTGAATACAATAACTGCTTTCGCATGACTTCCTTTGGAGCTAATATCATTCGAGAAGGCGGCTTCATGCCGACTTGCAAGGTAAAGTATCACTCACACCAACACAATGAATTGCAATACATAACAACTACATATACACCACACACTACACCATCACACGATCAGAAGTTACACCGTATTCTTAAACAAATGATTGTTTGCAATTACAGATACAAGGACAAATATATCATTTGCATGGTTCAATGGTGCCAACACCAGATGAACCGCATAAATTTCTGCAAATATATTTCATTTCGTCGATGGTGGATCAGCTGAATGTGCGGTGCAATATACAGGGAACACGACAGTTAAAGAGACGAATTATTGAACAGTTGCAAGCATTTTTTCACGCTAATAATGCTGTGGTTAATATGTTCAAAACAGCATTGGAACGAATGCCATCGGATACGCACAAATTTGTCATAAGAGAGGATTGTACCCCAACAGGTGAACATGTGCGAAGATTCAATGCACCCACCGTTAATGATGTGCTGCAATTATTGTTGGCGATCCAACTAAATCGCGAGACATTGTCGTTCAGCGAAGAAGCAATATCATGCATCGTGTAAACGAGAAACATCGTTTGTACGATGCGTTACAATATCCAATCATTTATTGGCAAGGGCAAGACGGATACGACATCACGTTGAAGATGGTCGATCCAATTACAGGTACAATATTCACACACAATGAGGGGCATGTATAATGAGCGGCGCAAGAGTGATCTGCCTCTAGACTGCCGTAGCGAAGTACGGGTACATCAGTTGTACGTTGCATGCACGAGTCGGGAAACCATCGGTGCTATTCATTTTCTCTCCGGTAAATTATACAGCAATGTAATACATTTGCACTGAATTTTTTTTTATTTACCATTACTGTAAATGGGAGATGTGGCTTAATTTTTTTCCATTAGTATAGCCGTGCGAAGCCGGGTCGGGCAGCTAGTCATTTATAATACTACTTCCTTGTTACTACCTACATTTAATAAATTTAAGCGTGCTATATGCATACTTTTTTCTTTTGTCCTTTCAAAACGAGTTCTTGTGTAATGTGTGTGTAGATATAAACCTGAATTAGTAACTTATGTCTCAAAACATATATTATAATCTAAACATAAATACTGAAAGATATTCTACTAACATTTTTTCTAATGAATTATCTGTGCTGCTTCTCAGTTTAGTGCAGTACCAGCAAGTAAATGTGCTACCCTCAAAGATGTGCACGGAAACACAAAATACGCAATACGTAACTACAACACATATACATAAATGTACCAGCAATACGAAATACTAAAAATAGCCTTAAAGAGTTGTTAAACATGTTTGATAATATGTTATTCTTTAAATTAAGAAAAACCTATACCAAAACATCAGGATTATATGGGAATTCCCAATATTTATTTATTAAGTGAAACAGGTTAAAAAATTAATGATTCAATTATAAAATTTAAAAAAAATTATAATAAGTTATCTATTTAAAGGGGAAACACAAATAATGTTTACTATACCGAAACCTTTGGGCTAAAAATTCCGTTGATTCCAAAGTCTTCATCTATATATTTATTATATTTGAACAAATACCATCTGCGAGGAAACTGTAAACTGCAACACGCGAGAACATGACAGTGCTGTGAGACGACTCCTGCCCCTCCCAATAAGACGTGTCCTGACCCTCCCAGTGATACGATTCGTGTCCTTCGCAGTGAGACGTCTAATGTCCCTCGCAGTGAGACGTCTAATGTCTCTCGCAGTGAGACGTCTCCTGCCCCTCCCAGCCACAAGTCAGACATCTCCTGTCTCTCCCAGTGAGACGTCTCGCTCCCCTCGCAGTGAGACATCTCCGGCCCTTCGCTGTGAGACGTTTCTTACCCCTACCAGTGAAACGTCTCGTGCCCCTGCAGTTAGACGCCACCAGCCCCTCACAGTAGACGTCTCGTGCCCCTCGCAGTACGACGTCTCCTGCACCTCGCAGCGAGACGTGTATTGCCTCTCCCAGTGAGACATCTCATGCCCCTCGCAGCGAGACGTCTCTTGCCCCTCCCAGTGAGACGTCTTCTGCCCCTCGCAGTAACGTCTCGTTCCCCTCGCAGTGTGACGTACCCTTCCCCTCCCTGTTAGACGTCTCCTGCCCCTTCCAGTGAGACGTCTTCTGCCCCTTCCAGTGAGACATCTCCTACCCCTTGCAGTGATACGTATCCTGCCCCTTCCAGTGAGACGTCGCCTGCACCTCCCAGTAAGCCGTGGCGAACAAGCTCAACCAAACCTACATATTTTTCCAGCATATACAATTTTTTGCATAAAGGCGTGTGGGCAGTTGGCAGAAGGGCCCGGGCCTAAAAACGAGCTGTAAACTGCACGGCGAGGTTTCCCCTTTAGCCTTGTAGTCGGTGGAGGTACTGAGGCAACCCCCAGGTGCTTCCTGCCCGGGCACTGTGATTGCCATTTTCCAGCTGGGGTTGACGGCGGTTGTCGCCGGAGGGGTGCAGTCACATCCGGGCCTTAATCGACTGTAAACCCGCCGGGCCGAGGTACGGCGGGTCGGAGGGTTTTCCGAGGCGACGAGGACACCTCGTGGCTGCACTCTGACGAGTGATGGTCTGGTCAAACTACCGGCGAACAGTCTGCCGACGAGACCAAAAGTTGGTCGTAGTACGGGAAGAATCCATCATGTTTGAATGGTTCCCCGCTGAGGTTTTCTTAAGGCCCAGGATTCTTGGTGAGGTAGGACTCGTACTTGGGAGTGGTGCCCCGAGTGCTTTAGGGGCAGGTATCGGGTTCCCTAGCCCATTGAAGTACCGACGTTGTGAGCGACGAGGACAGCTCCGGTTACCAGCCTGGACAGCTGGAAGAGGTTGGGTAGGCCTCCACCGGACCGCGGGTTCACTGGGTGATTGAGGAGTCCCAGTGTGATGCGGGAGACTGGGGTAGGCGCCAGAAGTGATGACAACTCCAGAGGGCTAAGGGAGCATCCAACTTGCTGGTCAGCTGAGTGGAGTAGGGGGCCGGAGGTGGTGCATAAACTGAGATGGGTGGCCTCAGTCCCTTTGCATAGCCAAAAGCTCTAACGCTCTTCCTGGTTGCGTATGCGGCGTGATCCGCATCCACGCCCGTGGGGGCCCCAGGGCGGTAAGGCTTACGCTAAGAGCGCTGGGTTAACAAACCAAAAGGAGGGGAAACCCTTTCGTGTGACTATGTCTATGTAGGCCAAGTACGACTGAATAAGGAATTTCTCCCCCTTTTGTTGAACATAGCTGGATCTCTAACACCACTCCTGTTTCGCGTATACGGCGTATATGTATCCACGTTCGTGTGGGCCCCAGGCCGGTAGGGCTCACGCTAAGAGGGCCGTCAAAATGCACGTATTTTATCAATTCACTAATCAACTACGTGTCACAGAGACATGTTTGTAGCAGTGTAAAATACTTTGTCGGTATGGAAAACCTATGTAATTCCTGAAGTCTTTAAAACTATTGATAATGTAATAAACTTAGTTATAACATTTACTAGCTCGCTTGCTGTCAGCGTGAAACACGGATTAGTAGAAAGGCTTTTATGACATTCCATGAAAATAAAAATTGCTGCCGAACAGTATTTACAATATTTATTTCCCATTCTCATAAGCGCAAACTTTGCTTCTGTGTCACATTTTATGGCTATTTCACTAAGGAAAAACTGAAGACGATTAGCCCGTATTTAAAACAATAATATATATTATATATTATTAATGATCGTGATAATTAAATTTGACTAATTCATAAAAGAACAAAGACAATTCAATTGCATTTCACCAATAAAAAATCTTTTAATTCACATTCCGATTATTCTTGCAGAAAAGTTTCATTTCCTCGGTTCAGGACATGTATAGGCCAGAACTGTTCTCAGAGAATTCGTTTTTTGTTCGTTCCCCAACATATAACCAGGGCAAAAACAAAATATTATTATGTGGCAAATGTACGAACCCTGAATAAACTTATCAAAAAATTTGTTTGAAATTCGTTTATTTATTTGGTGAAAGTGACTTCAAATTATTTTTAGTTAAAAATGCTATGTTTTATTGACTTACTATAGTTTGTAAATTAAATAAAATATATTTTATGTGTATTATATATTGAAATATAAACAAAGGTGAATAATATAATACATAATCAAGCTTTTTTTAGCTGTCTTTAAAACATTAAAGCCTTCAAGTTAAAAACAATATTTTTTTCTAATCTATATTTGTTTATAATTCAGCCCATTAATAAGTGTGTTTATAAGTTAAGCTCTTAATGAGTGCGTTACAAAACTGAATGCTCTAAGACGTGTAGGAAGCTGGAATGTTATCGCCACTGCCAGGCGCTCAGCCGGAGCCTGAGCCGGCCGCCTCCTGCCAGCCTCGCGCGGCGCTGCCGAGGATTAGCTGAGCGCTGGCTGCTCGTTACGGAATGCAAATCGCGCGCAGCTCTGGGCGTCCGCCCCGCCACAGGAGAGAGAGAAAAATACAAATCTGAAAGAAGTGAATATGCATGTCTCGGTTCACGCGACTTAGACTCGAGGCGCGCTGTGTCGCCTCTCTGACCCGGGGCGCTCTCTGGTCCTCCGAGGAACAGTGGCCCATGAGCCGTACGGCAACTGTGCTGTACCGCATCCCTCTCCATTCACACCCCACACAGGAATACAGTTTCTGGGCCTTTACAAATAGTCAGTTGGAAACCAGTTGCCAAGAAAGGGACTGTTATGCTACAAGAAAGATATGATGGTACCTTGTACAACACATAAATATAATCGTTTTTGCATATATGAAATACTTTATTGAGATGATGATAATAAGTCATTGTTACGGAAATTGGCCCGTAACTTTATACAGAATATCCACACAGGAATATCCCAAGTATAAAAATTAATATTATCAGCTGTAATCGTTGCAGTGTGTTGGTTCAAGGTCACAATTAAAGAGTAACTTAGACAGCTTTAGATAAGTGCATGCGCGAATACTGCGATAGTTCTTTCCCCAATTACTAGACGGTGAACCTGAAAACTTTAATTGGTCACAGGATGGAGCCCATTCCCATTGGAATTTCGTTGTACGTGAGTGGTTAAACGTCAAGTACATAATCGTTGGATTGGTCGTAATAGTCGAAACGACAGAGATCTATTTCGCTGGCTTCCTCGTTCGCCCGACACAACGCTATGCGATATTTTCCTTAGGGGTTTTTTAAAAAATTATGTTTACGTTCCGCTGCTACCTTATGATTTGCCAAAGTCGAGACACAGAATTGAATAGGCTATTGCTTCCATTACGCTGGACGTGTTCACATAAATGTCGGAAGAACTGAACTTTAGGTTATGTGTGTGCCGTATAACTCACGATGTACCTAAGGAACTTTTAAAAAAAATTGGTTGATTTATCTTTAATTTTATGTATTATTTATTTAAATAGTCTAAATAATTTTATTTAACGTACCATTGAAAATGGAACATTGTTTTGTGGACATGTTGTATTTTAATTTATGTTTCATTCAAGTATAATTTTTAAACGAATTATTTAATCAAATTCTCTTTTTGTTTCATTTTACTTATTAATAGGCACATTTATTACTGGAAAGATATTCTGGGAACGGTTTACAAATAACTTTAACTGTTGGAGGCACTGGACAACACAAGGCATAAAATACCGGGTAAGAATCGAAACGCAGTATTATTGCGAACACTGTTTTGTGGTTATAAAGTTGTTTTCATGTAATAAACAAACTTACAAATGTCTGTAATTTTAAATGATTTTTTGTTTCATTTACAAAAATATATGTAAGTGTACGAAACATGGTCGCTGAGTACGTAAGGCGGCACGGGCCGGCACGGTGGTCGCCGGAGAAGCTGGACTGCGCTGGTGTTGCAGTCTCGGGTGTGGGAACTGAAGCCAGCTCTGCTACTCATGCAGCTCATGCAGCAAGCAGTCTCTCAGATGCGCTCGTCGATGTGCGAGTAGTTCACTTTGGGGGCTCCTGCGTCTGGCTTCTGGGCGTGGAGCCGCGGAACAGACCCAAACATTGGACTTTGCGAAGTCACCGCCGCCATTTTGGTGACCTCAATATTCAAAAGTTCTCAAAAATTACTAGAAAATCATCTCGAAAATGACAAATATTTTCTTTTTTCAGGATAAATGATCTCCCTGTTGAGGAACAATTTTCAGTTTTCTTCCCCAAACCTTTCGGGAGCTTGAAATATCCCCAAAGCGGCTATTATTCCCCTTACCATGCATCAGTAAGCCACCGACGTCATCTTCGCCCCCATCGTCTAGTTCTAGGTCTCGGGTTGAAATCCAAAGAGTGCAAAAAAGAAATTTTAAAAATATAAAAATTTTAAAACAAAAAACTCACCCACTTCATGGACTTTAAAGTCCTGATTTCAAACACGACATGATGATGTGTCTCCAAAGCAGGATAACCCTGACCATCCACCGGTAATCCGCTGGCGTCATCTTGGTCACTAACTTGAAAATACGTGATTATCAACAAAAAAATAAAAAAAATAAAAATAATTTCAAATGATTTAGAAAAGTTAAAAAAATACTTAGTTGTATATTAATTAATTTCATCGATCGTGCTATTTGTTTCCATTCTTTGTTTGTCCGTACAACAATATTATTTAAAATTAATAAATACAAAATATAAATTTTTCCCCATTTCCTATCGTCGACCATATTAATCAACCTCACTACGAAAAATGACTATAAAATACAATAGTCTTACTCATTGTTTAAACGCAATGGCTTGGGCTTAGAGAATATATTTTTTGTCTCTACGACCACTTAAAATGGTGACTTTGCCAAAAACGTTAAGATGTTATCATTAATTAATCTACTTCCCTTGATTGATACAAAAACAAGATATAAATGATTTTTAAGTGGTGATTATCTCAAACACGCCATTTCAAAATAGTTGCAAATAATTAAAGCTACTTCTTTATCTCTCACTGTCAGATATTGTGTGTATCAGCCAGTAAAAGCGTTAATTTATACGTTGTTTAAATAATTATTGCAAAGGGGAATTTTGATTTAAAACAATTTCTTGGACAAAGGCCATTGAATGTTTGCACTGTTCGTCATGAGAAAAATTCATAAATGCATAATAAGAAGTGAAAATGAAAACACGAACCCACATAAAACAAACCTAAATCTGCTGAAGTCAAACAGATGAATCCAATGATAAACCTAAAAAGTGGTAGGGACAGTACAAGGCCAGCATAAAAACACATTCAAAATTAAATATCAGACAGCCAAAAAAAATTCGTGGAAGAAATTTAGTTATGATAAACGTCACAACTCTTTTGTCATAGGAAACCTAATTTGTTCGTCTGTGCTGTTGTCACTGTGTTGTCCATAATACCGGCTCAGGTTCATCGTTGGGTTTAACTAATTGACATCAGCTGATTTAGACTTGTTTTCTGTGGGATTATGTTTCCATTTTTATTTATTATTTTTCATTTATGTATTTTTCCCATGACGAACAGCGCCAAACTGCAATGATGGCGTATGTCCAAGAAATTGTACTAAACGCCAATTTTTCTTCTAGTTTACGGACAACAGATGTTTGAATGTGGATTGTAAGGCTTTAACCGCCGTGTGCTCTGATGCGAGGGGCGTGGCGCGCAGGCGTGACGCGAGGCGCTGATTGGCCGAGCTGGCGGCAGGGAGGGGGACGCGTGCATAATGCAACACGGCGCGCTGACGCCGACTGCCCCAGGCACTGGCCCGGCGCCAAGCCCGTGTCCGAGCCCAGCTGTCCCGCCATCCCCCCCCCCCCCCCCCCCCCCGCGACACACGTGGGCGGCGACGGCTCCCACGCCTCACCTTAACTACTTACAATGGTACTAAATAACTGCATTGGCATTACTTATGTTTCTGTGCGGTTTAAGGGGTGGTTTTCAAGTGAAACTTCTTTGGGCGCAACGAGAGTAAAATTTTTAAGCCGAATTTTAACGCAACGTTTTCGTGAAACATTGTTATAAAACTTTGCTGACGTTAAAAGAACAGAAAATAATTACTTGGCCAAAGATATATAAAAAGAGTACTATGATATTTACGTTACTGGGCTCGTTTACGTTCTCCTCTTTGTTCTCATCATCGTTGTCGCGGCGCTGACCAACCAGATGCTTCGTCAAGTGCAGAAACATGTGGTAGTCATTGCGCGTTAGGTCGGGTTGAATGGAAGGTGATCTAGTTGTTCCCAGTGAAATGATGTGATTAAATATTTCAAAGAATTATCGAATTTCTATATAATTCCATCGATCATAATGTTTTCTTTATTCACTTTACTGATTCAACGATGAATTCCAGCCTCTGTCACACCTTTATGACTAAGAAAACTAATCACAGCACGTATTTCGCATTCGAAGGCGTTCGCAATCGGTGAAGCCTTACAAACCAACGTAAAGACGGTTGAATGTTTACTTAGTGGCATCTGTAGCTGACCAACAGATATAGGCACACAGCGCGCATGCGCCGGAATGCTGACCGCAGCGCTGCAGCGGAGGCATTTCAGAACGGTACTTAAAAACACCCCACGTATACCGGGGTTTTATTCCGACCTGTTGTCACTAGCGCGGAGTCACACCGCGTGTTCCTGCCACTGCGGGAGAACAGGCCCCGTGTCCCAGGAAGCTAGTGTCACGTGGTCGCCCGGGTGTCCGGAACCACGTGGAGACCCTGCAGTCAGGTGGACGGCTCGCTTCTGCTCGGTCAGTTCTTCAGATCAATGACTTTCAGATGTTCAGATTTATATTGTACAATTTAGAAAAAGATGCTAAAAGAATATTCAGCTAATTTTCGCTGTGGGAATTGTTTTACCTCAGTTTTGGTTGCTCATTAATTAGGTTATTTTTTCTAATACAACAAGACAAAGACGCCTCTTATTTGATACACAGTATAATTTCACACGTTATAGCTCCAACTACCATGAATTACTGTGCTATTTTGTATTATAACAACACTATTATACATTGACTTAAGAAAATAGTAGACAAATACTCGAATATACAGCGTTTTTTTTTGTTTTTACCGTATATTTTACGGAAAATTTCACGGATAATGCACCAAAATTTCCCTATTATTTATGTACATTGTATTTAATGCATCATTTTTCTCTCTATGTTTGTAAAGAAGTTGTTTACAATACATGGATGATGAAAGGGTGTGAGCTACGACCTCCCCCGCGAGCTGAGCGCCTGTCTGCCTCACGAGACCGCAGCCTGGCCTCGCTGCGGGACTCCGAGTCGCCGGCATTCCTTCCACGAAGAGCAGCTCAGTTTGTTTAGATAAAGAAAGAAGCGTAGAGGGAAGGAGTTTTCTGGACTTTCGAGAATACATGCTCTCTTCCAAGTGACAGGAAACGTTCCAGCTAGTTATTTCCCAGATGAAGTTAACTCAAGTTTGTTTGTAAAATAATTCAATCCGCAATAACTGGACAACCAAATTGGAGCTGGCGCCATCTGGAAGACAAGCCGGACACTGCGACAGGAGGCAGGCAGAGGCGAGGCATTTGAAATTCAACGCTGTAAAAGGCGACGATATTTAAATGAGAATGTGAAAAATTGGTTTGAAGATAAAGAACGACGGGTTTATTAAGAAATTTAACGCTCTTTAATAACTGACACATGTTACCTAGTTTATACAAGTTATATTTATAATTAATTAATACTAACACACATAAGCATTACAAAGCAAATACACTATTACCGAATAAATAAAATATATTAGGAAACTGACTAGGAACTGCCAAGTATGTTTTTTACTTACCAAATAAAATTGGATTTTTAAAATTAAAATTGATGGACTGTTTTTATTACTTATTTAATGGGATATTTTATGATTGTATGGGTTAAAATTTTATACATAATCAACAAACGTTTAACTATCAAATATTTTAAGCCAAAGAGAAATACAGTTGAAATGGAGATAAAAAAAGACATTTACCATTATTTCGAAAATAGTAATATAACAACTGCGAGATGATAAGAGCCAAGCGTGGTTGAAAAACGAGATGGATAGAGAAGTCCAAAAAATTATATGAATTTTTGGTGCAGATAATTAAGAGACACGTACTTTTTGTTGGGGTTTAAGGGTGAACAAGCGTCGAGGAGCAGGTAGCCGAGGGTGTGCGCCGCCTGGGGACGGCAGGTTATGCTACGCTGCACACACTTCTGTAAGGCGGGTAGCATAAACATCGTGCTTCAGGAGTTGAAGGCATCTGCCTCACCTCCAGAGGACTAGCTGACTTTACCTCCAGATGTTGTCACTGCGGGCATGGGAATCAGCTGTGCCAGCTAAGAGATGTTACACACTTCGCTGTTGGAGATAAGTGCGAGAGAGAAAGAGGAAGAGGCTTACACCTCGCTGGGGGTAGGCGACTGTAGAGAAGTGTGGAATACGAAGAATTGAACTATTTAACGATGTCGTAATTACTGGAACAGTTCGTGGGCGGTCTACCTGGGTGGAAAGAAAGAGAGGGAGAGTGATCGATGAATGTGGTCACTCAAACGAAGTCAGTCACTGAGGATCGGGCCTGGTGAATGTTAAGAGTTATGCAGTCAGACTTCAATCACTGTCGAGTTTTTAATTGTGTCTTGATAGTAGTTGGAAGTAGTGCAATGTACTTAGAATTTTGTAAGATCATAGGGCAGTAAATAATTCTCTAATGTGTTGGGATTTTTAATATTCCATAGTAGGAAGCTCTTTAAAATGTACCTTTGGATGTATTAAAATTATAATGCAAAGATCACTTAAAAAAAGTAGAAGATACTTTACAGAAACGAAGAACTGGAAAGCCCATGGTGATGATGGGATACCCGTAGATGATTTAAGCAGAATGTGAGGAACAGCGAAAGAAACTATGTGTTTCAACACAAAGAGAATTACCAAGACAGTGAGAAACATCAATTATTATATTACACAAGACAAATTGTATATGAGATGTCAATAGCCTTGGGGGACTTTTCCTAATGATTGTGTGATACAAAATGCTATCACTTGGTATTCTAAACACACTGAAACTGGCGAATGCGGCATCGGTTTTAGTAAACGGGAATATCCTCGACAGGCCAAATAGGTTCAATGAAACAGCTATGTGGATAATTCCGGCCGTCAAACAAGCCAGTTCTTAGCCATATTTGTTGACATATCCTAGGTGTTACGGACCGAGTAAGTTAAATGGCTTGAGAGAGTAAGTATGGTGTTTGGAAGACACTTGAAAACAATGGTAATAGTGGTGCATGTCAAATGAATATGCCGTATTTAGTTATTTAGGAGAATTCTTGCAAGGGCTCCACTAAAGATTAAGGTTCTAATATAGAAGAGCTTTAAAACAAAATTTGGTTCGAATTGTTCTGAAGACAGTTGAGTGTGGGATAAATGAAAGCACGAAGGGGATAAACGGCCTCGCCGCTACTGGAGCTGGTGTGGCAGTGCACGTGGGGCGGGGAGGGGCGGGGACAGACGCGCGCCGCAGGAAGCAAGAGGGCGGACCGCGGCGCTGACGAGGGTCGCGGGACCCGGGGAGCGACCCGTCATCGCGCGGACAAATGAGGTGCTGGATCGGCGCGGGCCAGGTGTGGCCGGCAGCTGGCTCGCTGGTCCAGGAGACAAGCACCAGAAGAGGCACGAACCTCAGCGAAATTAGTCCACAGTTGAATTTTATCACAGTTTAAGTGACGACTATGCTTAATAATAACATACCAAAAGTTTACAGCCGTATATTTGGTGCGTCACACCGAAAACATGAAGTAAAGTTCTTTATGAGAGCGTCTATTGTTTCTTATACATGCACATATTATTTAAAATCAAAACTAAAAAGAAATAGCAATTAGTTGAATTTAGATTTTTTTGTTAAATAAGCCATTTAAATAAAATTATGTATTTATGTTCCAACGCGAAAATCATCTTTATAAAATGTTTTCCTTTCTCATGAAGCTTTAAGGCGGTATGGTTATAAAGACTTCAGTGTGCGTAGTTGGGTCGCCGGAGCGGCCCAGCACCGGAGTGTGTGTGTCCCGAGGCGGTGCTCGGGTCTCGCTAGCCGCGCTGCGGGCCTTACATGGCCTAGTTCACCAGTTACTGCACTTGTTTTGTTTAGGGATTTCGGAATTTCATCTAGTTTATTCGAGTTAGATGTACGTAAGTTAGGATATATTAGTCCCTTTTATCTTGTGAACTACTTTTTATATGTCTGCATAAATTTACAATAAACATCTTTTTTGGAACTTGTCTACAGGAACACTTAAAAATCCAGGTTTCATAATTATTTATGTTAAAATCTTTGGTATGCGCTCTTTCTCATAAATCAGGATGTAGTTATAATTATTTTGCCTGGTATTTTCTTGGTTTGGGAAAACGGAATCACTAATGAGGTATAAAGTCTTATTCTCTATGGATCCAACATATGATATCAAATTTCGGATAAGACGTGATATCATATGACCAAATGATTACAATATGTGAAATATTAATAAAAATACCTTTTTTTAAGGATTAAAAACCATTATTTCAAAAACTAACTACTTAAATAAATACCAATACAAATAAACAATTATAAATTATCTTAAAATTACTTATTCAAGTTATCTCTTTAGTAAAGTAGTTGATTTGTGATTTACCCACGCTATGTAAGCAATAAAAAACTAAACACAAATAGTTCTGATAGGGCTAAAGGAAGTATTTCTTACCATAACAAAATATTATTCAAGTGTAATGTGATAAAAATCAAACCAGCTTTAACATCTATTTAGAATACTTAACTGAAGTCATTAACTAGCAATTTTTTTACCTATTTAGTCAGATATTTATGTCATGTGATTAAAACGCCCCAACACAAACGATTCTAGCATGGCCCCCAGTAAAGTACACATTGCAACGCTCCAGTCATTTTAGAGATCAAATTGATTAATGTTGACTTTTAACTAATATAAGATTTTAAAGTTAAAGAAATATGCAACAACGTTTGCTTAAGTGATTGACACGTTTGTGTAATTTGATTTTGATTTGAATAAATTTGAAACAAATGTTATTTTCTAACTTTATCATTTACATTATCTATAAATGATAAGATATTAAATATTTATACCTACTTTCAATAATATCGTGGAGAGAAATCTATCTTAATTAACTTCGCTTACTATACCAATTGCAATTATAGAATTTTTGTGAGAAATGAAAGAATTTATCTTTTAGGACTTAATTGCACGTTTTTGGTGTGACATTCAAGTTTTGCGGATGTAAAACCTTCATATGTTACTAGAAAACGATGATATAATTACTGTACTAAATTTCAGCTTGTGGCAAATTCTTTAATGATAAAAAAACCTGATTTCGTGGGAGCGAAAGTAACCCCAGCCCTTGCGGCTGTAGCACTGTCGCAGTGCGAACACAACACTGCTACGCTCTGAACACTCTAGCGATGCAATCGATTACGCTAGCCTCTTGAAAAATACGTCAAATTAAAGCTTAATAAATGGGGAAAAATCTTGTTTTAAGTTATTATTACTTAGGAACCATTATTTTTTATGTCAATCTTTTTTTTATGTTTTAGAATGAGATAAAAATATTTCATAAATTCATATTGACACTTGGACTTTTTCCAACATAAATGTGTACATAATCGTTTCTATATTGGTTTGGTACATTTAAGGAAAGTCTAAGTTAAAAAATGCTTAAATGGGAAGCATTTTAATGGACTGCTGTACTTTGCTGTCGTCTACGAATTAACTGCTCGTTTTCGGTGATACGCACAAGATCAACAGCGATAAACATTCTGTATGTTGTTAAGCATAGTCAACTCTACCACTGTGCAAAAATTCAGCTCTGAACAAAATTTTTCACGGGTTGAAGCCTTTGTTTCCTGGGCGTGACTGCTTCATGCTTCATGCCCAGGTGTCGCTCGGCGCAGGTGTCGCTCGGCCCAGGTGTCGCTCGGCCCAGGTGTCGCTCGGCCCAGGTGTCGCTCGGCCCAGGTGTCGCTCGGCCCAGGTGTCGCTCGGCCCAGGTGTCGCTCGGCCCAGGTGTCGCTCGGCCCAGGTGTCGCTCGGCCCAGGTGTCGCTCGGCCCAGGCGTCGCTCGGCCCAGGTGTCGCTCGGCCCAGGTGTCGCTCGGCCCAGGTGTCGCTCGGCCCAGGTGTCGCTCGGCCCAGGTGTCGCTCGGCCCAGGTGTCGCTCGGCCCAGGTGTCAGGCAGGCGCACAGCTCGCCGCCCCAGAAGCCGGTCCCGGCTCTGGCCGCACCCGGAGCTGAGCGCGCGTCTCTGGTCTTCACCGCCAGAAGCCAGGCTTCACTCCATCAAGCACCACAACCCGCTTGAACCTCTGCCAATTCATCAAATACTCTTGGTCTTGTGGTTAGATCGACAGTACAATGTCAAACCTACTAGTAAAAACCCTTGGTAAATACCAGTGGCGTACGGCAGGGGTGGTACACCCCTTCCCCAAATCAAATAAAATCTATTATTCCCACCAACAAAAATAAAAGGATTTGAAAGCAAATAAAAAATCTTGATAAGTGGTTATATAAACACCCCCCCCCCCTTCCCAATCGCTAACCAAATACGTTGTGTTTTTTTTATCAACGCATGGTTTATCAAGATAATTAATTCACAAATTTTGTTAAGTATCCTTTTCTAGTACACTTACATATTTTTCAATGAATAACTAACTTTAAATAAACGAAGAGTTCTCGGTAATTTTAGGAAACAACAATTTATTATATAATCCACTCGATTCCGAGTTCCGAATCATGTGCTTCGTTGGAAGCACATGATTAACGCGTGGAAGGAAAAAGAGCGATTTTTCTGTGGACTTAACAAGTTTTTGAAGGTCCTGTTAATACAACAACATTATTCTTTTATATGCATGTTCAGAGTTTGTTAACTTACTTCCCGTAAATCTATACTAATATTATAAAGCTGAAGAGTTTGTTTGTTTGCTTGAACACGCTAATCTCAGGAACCACTGGTCCGATTTGAAAAGTTGGATAGTACATTTATCGAGGAAGGCTATAGGCTATATTATATTATCAATAACATTAGGGATCCTTACTAAAAGTCCAATTTAGAATCAAATGCGTTGGAGGTGGTTAGATACAACATGCAGTACACGTAAGAAGTATGTGTTGACAATGCCGCAGGCGCTAGAAATTTATTAAGCGAAATACCACTCACTGACTCACTCATCACGAGATCTCTACAACTATACATCCGATCGACTTGAAATTTAGCATAGTTACTCATTTTTTGATGAAGACGCTCACTAAGAACGGATTCTGCGGAAATCCGATCCCAAGGGGAGTTTCGGGGACGTAATATATCAAAATTCCAGTTTTTGGTAGGAAATCACCATGGCAACGGCTGTTGCTTTGTTGATGCTTCATTCGTTTCTATGGCAACGACTATTTCATTGTTAGTGCAGTCCTCATCACCGTTGAAATTTTGCGCGTACTTTAAATATCAAAAATTGCCCTTTTTTTCAAGTAGGTATATATATTTTACAGACTTAAAACTTTACAGTAATGTTCCTTATGTTACGCAGGATGACATTTTCCGAAAATTAGATCCCATGGGCGGTTAAAACCAGGCAACAGTGTGTTCTTTGTCTTCTGCGTCTCCATGGCAACGGGCATCGCGCGGCAATGGCGTACCCACAAGGAGGGGCATGTATAATGAGCGGCGCAAGAGTGATCTGCCTGTAGACTGCCGTAGCGAAGTACGGGTACATCAGTTGTACGTTGCGTGCACGAGTCCGGAAACCATCGGTGCTATTCATTTTCTCTCCGATACATTATACAACATTGTAATAAATTTTCACTGAATTTTTTTAATTTACCATTACTGTAAATGGGAGATGTGGCTTCATTTTTTTTCCATTAGTATAGCCGTGTGAAGCCGGGTCGGGCAGCTAGTTTAAGAATATATCCGTTATATACCGAAGATTCCTATATAATTTGCTACTAGCAGGAAATTAAGGTAAATTCTGTATAGTGGGGAGGCAGATGGCCAAAATGACACATTTGGCTCACCCTGAAACCTAACTAGCAACCACTATGCTAGATTGTATAATACAGTAGTACAGATGATATTTTGACCGGTGGTCACTGTGTACGAGTGGGACCCTCTTTTCTGGACGCCATTTTGTAAAAAGACGAATGCAAATATTTGATTGTTCGTACCTTGGCAACCACGTAAACGTAAAAACGTGATGTTGGTGTCAAATTATATGTTTTTGGGGTCAAGGAATTCAAAAAATAGTCTTTATTTATTAATACAAAAAACCAATTTCCAATTTTACAAAATGTGGATCAATATAGGGCATTAAATGAAATATTATTTAATAATTTTTCAATTATTAAAATCTTCCTTTATTAAACATATACAATGGTATTCTTCTTTTTAAACCATGAAAAACACAACTAAATATGATATATAATCTTTTTCTCAAATATAAAAACCATAATTGAAAATAAAAATTATTTTTATGCGGGGCCTAAATTCCCTGTGTGATAGAATATAAATTCAAGTGCTACACTGTTTCATCATCCTCATCCTGGTTTGAATATAAGTTTTTACACTGCTTAAGAGAAGACCCACACACTTTGAGACATGGTAGCCTGTTTGCTGTACACACACAATTATATCGAGCACAATCTGTAGTACATCCGCACTGCACGAGCTGCCTGTATGTGGGTGGAAAGGGGTCTTTTCCCATCAATTTAGGTTTTAATTCACCATTATCATCGTACCATCCGCTATCAAGTAAATCAGGCAACAATGTTTTAGTCTCCAGTGCTTTTTTCCACACAAATGCTTGGTAATGTGCACGTTGGATGTGTAGCTTCAATGAATCATATGTAGGAGGAAGCATTTCTGGTGATTTTTTCCCAAACTGTAATTCCCGAAGTTCATTGATTGATTTCGAAGTTTCTGCATTGTGTAAAGAGCGCGAGTAAATGCTGATAAAAAAATTGTCAGCCATTTTTATTGCACTTTCCGATAATGTTCCAACACCAATTTCTGCAAGCAATTTAGGATTTTTGAGATAAACTTCCCATGCAGTCTTTTTGCCAATGCCATTTTGCTGACGTGTTGTGTCACAGCCAGTTATGGAATGAAAACCAATAATTGATTCTCGCACATCATTTGGTATGCCTGAGAATATTGTATGCACAGGGACGAATATTTTCTGTGATGAGATTCCTTTAACCATCCATACTTCGTCTGCGTGAATTTCTTGAAACATGTTGATTAACATAACTAGCACATCTGTATCTTCACATTGCACAACAATCCGATTGTATCCATTATTAGTTGCATCTTTTGCATGAAGCAAAATCCTCGTATCTGCTTCTTCATGGTTTGCAAATAAGGAATCTGAAAGAAATCCAGATGTGGAAGTAGCCTCATCACACTGTTCGTAACCACCTGCTGTCACTACAACCTGGTTTGGTTTTAATTTCTCAGAGGAGACATCCATCAACTGATTCGAGAGAAAGTTAGTTAAAGCTTTTTTATTTTCAAGAAGATTAATAAATCCATTCCAATTGTGTGGCAAGGGAACATTTCTATCTTGTATATCACATCTTACAAGGGGGGTTCTCTTGATTTTGCGTTTGACCCTAGTTGCTGATTTAATAGAATTATTTTTGTAGCTATCAAATACAACATCAATTCTCGTAGTATGTTCAGAAAAATTCTGCAATACTAACTTCACAAATGAATCAGCTAGATCACCAAAAGTTTTGGCTTTACTTGGTTTTCCGAGTGCTTGCACTATGCCCATAGCATCAATGATGTAGCATGTACACATACCAGGTTCTTCTACAGTGGTTGCACAAAATCCATTCGGTCCCCATAGCATGACTGTAATCTTCCTTTCAGTTTCTGTGTACTATAAGAGCAGTCGTATCCTTGAATTTCGGACACCAATTCACGATAATGTTCAGTCACTTGATCCAAGGAATACACATGACCAGCCTTAAAAACCTTTTCTAATTCTTCTATAAGAATTGTCATCGCAATTTCAAAAGAACTGGTTTCTTGGCTGGATGTATTATTTGTATGAGCAGTTTTATTCTGAAATCGATTGGCGTAGCATGATTTGTGATATTTTGCTTCATATGCTATAAGATCTAATCCTGCAGTTCGACAACGTAGCTCTTCATCGCTTGTGGCCATTTCGTGAATACTGTTCTCTCCATTCTTAGTTAATACTTGTGAAATTTTGACAGAACCTTTGTTCTTCCTCAGTTGGCAAAATAACACAAAGACCAGTTGACAGTTGGTATTCGCCCCCTTGTTGCAGGGGCAGATGTGCAGGGTTGTGTGTTTTCGATATCACTGCTGGAACAAATATTTGTGATAGGAATTTCCACAGCCTTTTCAAACCGTATTTTAAGTCTGTCAATATTGCTCTTACTGCAAAATCTGGCATAACAACTTGCTTTATGCCATTTTGGATCTTTTAGCTCTAGAGTTTCTATGTCTAGCTCGAGACGCTTCAGTACCTCCCAGTTACTTACATCACTATAAGACATACGTTTATAGTAGCATTCCTTAACACGATTTACTCCTTATTTGCCACCATTTGTCAGATTTCCACTGGATACAACTTGACAAAATATGCATAAATGCCACTTCATTATCTCCAAGTCTTTACGCTTCACTGGCAATCTGGCAACAGGTATCAATGCTTGATCCATTTCAGAAGTTTCACAGTTATAAAAAATTCAAAGTTCTGCCATCATTACTTCATAATCTGAAAAAAAGAAAAAACAAATTGTAAGTATTATGATAATGGTTACGAATGCTAAATAGTGGTAAGGCGCATTGAGTAAAATGTGTAAAAATAAATGTAGCATGTAGCCATTTTGTAAAATTGGAAATTGGTTTTTTGTATTAATAAATAAAGACTTTTTTTTTGAATTCCTTGACCCCAAAAACATATAATTTGACACCAACATCAAGTTTTTAGGTTGAGTGGTTGCCAAAGTACGAACAATCAAATATTTGCATTCGTCTTTTTACAAAATGGCGTCCAGAAAAGAGGGTCCCACTCGTACACAGTGACCACCGGTCAAAATATCATCTGTACTACTGTATTATACAATCTAGCATAGTGGTTGCTAGTTAGGTTTCAGGGTGAGCCAACTTTGTAATTTTACATATTTTTATTAATGCGCCTCCTCACTAGTAAGAGTGTTCCTTAAATTGGCCTCTACTGCTTGAACACGAACAGGAAAGCGCTATGAGTAACATTGGTGGACGCTTCAAGCGCCCAGTGGCCTCGACGCGCCGGCCAGTGAGTGAGGTGCTGCGCGACTATGGCTCTTACAGTGGCGCAACAGGAGGGTCGCGGGGGAATACCAGCACCTGGCGCGCTCCGAGTGCATGGACACAGTTGGTGCTCAAGTGGCCACAAGGACTTTGCCAGTGCTTCGGGCGTTAGTGTGCGTGAAACTATCAATACAACAAAAACCAGCATGCCCCTTTTCCCTAGCGTCTGTAGGTTTGTAAGTAGTGCCCCTTCACTTTTATAGCAAGAAAGTACCTAACAATATTTAAAGAAAGTCCATTGGGTAGTTCAAAACTTAACAGCTTGATGACTCAGTGATGAAGTTTCTAGTCAGTGGTCCAAATGCTGTGGTTTCGGATCCATTCTGTGACGTTAATTTTTCTTAACAGTTAACAGTTTCTTTCCTCTGATTTAGACTGGGTTGTGTGTTGTGTTTTCGCCTCCACACTGCAGAGACACCGCGCCTGTTCGCCCCGCCTACACCACTCACGTCTCCCCGAGTCAGTGGGTAGCCTCCATTGGCATCGGCAGTTTGGTAGATATTTAGTTAGAGAGTTAAAAGTATCATCAGTGGGAAAATTATTATTTGGGTTATCTCAAAGAATTTTCAAATAAACACTTTATAGAATAAAAATGTTTCCGAAATAATAATTTACTTGGTAATACAAATGAATTAGTTTAGTAGTTTCCTGGAAAACAGTTAATGTTTTGCAAACGCAGGTTAGTGTAGTTTGGAGTCAGGTAGACAAATACATACATAATTTTTAAATACATGGCTACTAGATTTATCCCAGGCGCATTAAATTTTGTATCAAAAATCTTTATTTCTTAATATAACCTGACATGAAGTAATTATAAGTTTGTTTGCTAAAAAATTATTCTTGTTTTAATCATTAGTTAGAATGCATGTAAGAAGATTATTATGTACGAAATCTCTAGCATATTACTTTTCAATTATCAATTTATTAAAATGTTACAAAAGTGATTTGTGCATGATACATATGTAGGAAATATTTATTTCAGCTAAAATGCACTAAACGTGTTCAGTTGAGCAGCGAAAAATATACAACTGAAATACTAACATCGAAGTGTTACTTAAACAAAGTACTCATTCGGAGCTCATGTTCGGTTTGCAACCACATGACTGACACGTTTAGAAAACGTGCCAGATGACACCCGATACGAAAATTTCCTGTCAACGTTAATTATTTATACGAACTAGGTTGTAGGCAATAGGCGGGAATTGTGTTATTAATTACTGTAGAATAAATACTTTTACAATAATACGTTATTGCCTGGTGACCCAGCGAGTGGTCAGATTGACAGTGATGATACAACACATATCACGTGTGTGTTTAGCTAGCTCAGGGTCGAGCAGGAAGTGTGAACAAGCTGTACGAAGTCCATCCTGCGAGTGTCGCGCCCGCACGGTTGACATCAGAGGGCATTGTGGGAGCCGACAGGAACCGGAGGTGACCCCTCCCTCCCCGATGCCCCACTTCCGCCGGCTAGAAAAGGGGCAGGTGGGGCTAGAGGCAGGGGAACTATGCCCAGCAGGAGACATGCATGCTTGGACACCGCGAGTTGGCACACTTCCTGCTAGCGCGCCTCAGCTCCCCGCGCCACTGTACAGCACGCAGCCTCGAGCCAGTCCGGACTGCAGTAGATCGTAATCTTTAAAACACTCTTGGTGATAATTCGTAATTGGTAGTGTGCAGTCGAAAACTAAACATGTTCCCTATGACGTCAGTCGACAGCTGCCAATAATGGTAGAACATGTATAAGACTGGAACTTTCTGACAAGGAAAATTTTACTAACTTCAACGTTTGGAATGGGGGAAAACGTTCTATAAAAAAAAGGTCTTGTGATTAAAAATAATTTTTTTAAAGACTTCGTGGTGTTGTTTTTTTATTGATGTGAGAAGTACGTAGACAGATAAGCAAAAACCAAATTTGATAGAACTTGGTGTCAAAAATAAGTTTTGGTCACAGGCTAAGTAGAAATAAAAGATGACATAGTAATATTATTTTTTAAGTTATAGCTAAATTCATTAAAGAATGGAGGGACAGTTAGACGGGTGAAAATTCTATAGCTGGACAAGGCAATAATATATTAATAAGTGCATTGATTTTGTTTTATATTGTTCCACAGATATAATTAGATTAGCTCAGAACAGAATGGGAAAGTGTGTAGGGACTTAAATAACAGCAGGTTATGGTAGGGTGGGACCACCCTCTGGTATGACAACTTGCAAGTGAGATATGTGGAACTTCAGACTGTCTCCAATCGTACACCTGCGCAACTATTTTCCCACGATTTATATACAGCTTCATATCCATTAAACGCTACATTCGAAAAAATACAATCATTTAAAATGAGTTACATTTTAAAACAGCCCATCTCCTTGATTGTACATACTTCGATACCTGTTGATAAATCTCAACATAATATAGGGACAAATTATTTTTGCACTACCTGCGAAACTATGTCTGACGGAATTTCACCCTAGCCATTCCAGAATGCTTGCGTTGCAGCTATCAAATGGCTCAAGTAATCAGAAATATTCAGTCAAGGAATTTACGCTGTCTTCAGCTCCATTAAGCCATACCTAATAAATTAAAGGATTTAAGTTATTCATATACGTGATATTCGGCCAGTAAATATTTATGTGAACATATATAGCTAAATAAAGTAAAGTTAGTATGAGATGAAGATTTTTTTTTTAATTTTCATACAGTAAAACAAGCAAATTTCATGGATACTTATACGAATACATAGTATTAGTTGAATTAATAGATTTGCATTAATACTTGGTTCATAAAAATCAAATACATTTTTAAAATATGAAACTAAGATTTGATACCAATAGCGTTAATAGTAAGATGTTAACTGAAGTGGCAACGAGTAGTTTTGAAGCAATACTTGATGAATGATGATGTACGCGCGCACGAAAAAAAAAAAAACGTTAATCAGCTAAGTCCCGTTAAGCACGTGTTATTTTTATGTGCAAACATCTTCACTCTCGGTATAAGACATTTGGTAGGAGTAATTTCGTAAATATGGAACGGAAATACGTAATAACGGTGCTGCGTCTGCAAGGAAGTCTCAGAAACCTCAAAATGATAGCGGACCCTCGTGATTCGTTCGTGTGTGTGTGTTCATATATATATATATATATATATATATATATATATATATATATATATATAGAGAGAGAGAGAGAGAGAGAGAGGGATAGAGAGAGTTTTTTAAAAATCGTGGCCACCCATCAAAGTACCAACCACACATGACGCGTAACTCTGATAATAATCCAAACTAATGCACACACATTTACCAGCTCGGCCACCACAACATCATGAAACGCAATGGTCTTATTAACGAATTTATAACGTAAGAATATCTCAGAAAAATTATTTTATTAAGAATTCTTTAGTAAAAATTAGGTTTAAATAAAATAATATAACCTTAAGTCATAGTTGTATTTTCGAAATAAAACTTAGTAAACAGATACGATGTATAATATTTGTATAACATATTATGCACTTTTCATTCGTATAATAGATTTTAACTAAATTTATTGAAAATCTGTTTTAGTAAAATGTTAATACCACTAATATCTAATAACATAGGTATGTCGTTAGACTGCACCCCTATAACCATAATGTATATGAAACCTTAGGGTGATAAATTAGTTTTAAAATTGTTTTGATAAAATATTAATATAAATATATAATCTAATAACAACATAGGTGTATCTTTAAACTATACCCCTCCCTTCATTCTTAAACATATAATAGTAACTGCTTTTAAAATTGTATTAAAACATTTTTATATAAAATACTAATGTAACTATTATTATATGACATTAGTATTTCTTCTATAAGCCATTTCTTCATTCGTGCCGAATATAATAAAATATGTTATAAATAATTTTGTTAAGTATTTAGAATAAATATATATTTATAATCTTATGATGTACGTAAATCCTGTACCATATACCCTTTCATTTGTACCATATAAATAACATGTGCTATGCTATAGAACGTTCAGGTATACCCTTAACATACACACTTTAATCCATACCATATATCATAACTTATACTCAAAAATACATTAACAACTTTTAATATAATATGTAGTTATAATTTTAAGAAAAGTGCCCTCGAAGATAAGCACGAACTGCACTATAACTGTTCCAAAACTTCCTGTAGCACATCAAGTGCACTAACTTTGCTTTTTGTACTGCTAGGATACCCTGCCTATACAAGCGCACGAAATGT
Source organism: Bacillus rossius redtenbacheri (assembly GCF_032445375.1). Lineage (NCBI taxonomy): Eukaryota > Metazoa > Arthropoda > Insecta > Phasmatodea > Bacillidae > Bacillus > Bacillus rossius. The sequence goes on from NC_086330.1 coordinate 249,560,477, forward strand.
ATCCTAACTGTGCATAAAATGCACAGATTTTGAGAAAAATAGTAGGAAATAAATAAAAATTACCCTAACCTAACCTGGGTTGGGTTGGGTTGAGTTCGGATAGTTTAGGTTATTACCATTTAGTTACACAGCATTTAGTAAAGCGTTAAAACGAAAAAAAAAAAACATTTTTTACTGCTTTCCCTTAAAACTAATACTTTTTTCATATATTTATCATGCTTGGCATTATTTGAGGACTTCTACGTATAATTTCGCGCCCGAAGTTTGTACTACAAGTTTATTTACAACATGAGAACACAAGTATCTGCTCTCTCTCTCTCGATCGCAAGAGAATAAGGGGTTTCGCTAGACATCAAGGATAACGAAATTCGTCCTGCATTATAGTGTTTCTCAGCCGTCTTAACACATATTATTGAACTCAGTAATAATATTTTTGTTTTAATTCCACCTGATAAAACTATTTAAGGCTGATTTAGTAGCAGAAATACACTAATTAAATGTAACTCTGAATAAAAAGGCATGACTCATTAAGTAAAAAATATTTCATGCAGAGATCGATTTCACACAATTAACCAGAAGCACTTGGAGAAAATCAACAGATGTCTAGCCAGGAATAATCAGGAGCACTCGGAGAAAACTAACGCACGTTTTCCTTAATCCATATCAGCAATCATCCATGCCAAATATCTTTACTTATGCTTGATTTTTTTAAATTTACTACTTATTAAAATAATTCATGAAACTCATCAGTAGGTTTCAAATGATAACAAATCAAACAGTCAAACAAACAAATACACAAACAAGCAAACAACATAAAAGAATTTTAAAAACTATATAGATTTGTACTAAATAATGGAAATAGTTATAAATGTTGTCTTAGTATTTGCGTGATATGTACAGATGTTTTACTTCAAACAGTTTTATTAATAGTAAAGATGCATAAATAAGTGAAGTTTTAAAAAATGCAAAAAATTTATAAATGCCTAAAAAATCCATGAAAAATGTATAACTTTGGAAGAATTAGTAATTTCTGTGATGCGTTTTAATTAAAAGTTAGCATAAGTAATTACATTATGGGATGGAACTATTTATGTAAAGTAGAATTCCTGAGATTTTTACATACAAACCTATCGTTAAATAATCTTCCTTGGGAGTACTGAACAAAAAATTCCAGAAAAAGGCCGGCAGGGACTTAGCAAGAATAATTTAAAATTCCACACAAAGAAAAGTCTGGGTTGAACCCGCGACAAGTTAACTAATAACGAGAAAACTTTTCCGGCGGCCGGGGGAAAAAATCACGTCTAAAATATTTCTTAACCAACTCAATCCTTTCACAAAATATTTCTTGCCAAAGTTTGAGCAAGGTTTTTAAACTTAAAACTAATTAGTAAAGGCAATTTTTTCTTGTCAAAAGAGATAACAGATGATTCACTTGATAGATAATTCAGTGCCATATCATGATATTAAAACTGTTCGTTTCACACATATTCAAGAAATTTTGTTTATCTTAAAATGTGCTGCAAAAGTCTCAAATTGTTCGATGATGCAAGCGAAAATGTTTTCGATGGTTCGTTGCTGTTCAGTACCACCTGCGACATTTGTAATGTTGAATATTTACTTACTTTGTTCTCACCTCGATTGGTTACGCTAGGAAAGGCTTATCATCGGTTTGATTCAAATATGAATTAAATTATCAGTTGTCATGATTCGCCCGTCAACAGTACAAACCTTCCCTGTTGGTAAAATCGCAGCAAATTTTTCATAACATGGTTATTATTTTTAAAATAGATAAATGTGGCACTTGGCAGTACAATATTTTTTGTAAGTATTTCTGCCAAAATATTTTGTTTTGTTTTTAATAAAAAATATTTGCAATTTTTAAATAGAGATAAGCTGGTGATGCTAAATAATGTTGGCACGTTAGGCTAAGCTGGCGTCGATACCTGAGGAGGATCTTGGATCGATGCGCGCCCCCGAGCGCCTGAAGAGATACATCAGTTTCCTTCGTCCCTGCACGCTGCATTCACCTGGGGATTCGAAAGGATATTCCCCGGTGAAACGAGTGTTCCCCGAAGGATGGGGGAGGGGTGTGAGTAGGGGTGGGGGTGGGGTAGTTGATCGACGACAAAACGCGCTGACTTTAGCTGCGGGATCCAGCTCCGGGAGTCGCCTGGGAGGATGAGGGGAATATCTCTTCACGAGTCAGAATGTGGTGGAGAGTTTGTGTAGGGGAGATCCACCCCCTGCCTTCCTCACCAACCCAGTATTCGTGACGTCGCGTCGTAGCCAGCCGCTCGAGGCGCGCCACTGACGTCAGTCACGAGAGTCCAACATTTACTTTCGATGTTTAAGACAACTTTATCCAGGAACTGACTAATCTCCCGTGCTTACGTGAAGCGGTGGTACCACCCATGTATGTGGTAAATATGTGAAATAGTGTCAATTATCATTATAATATGTATTCTTATTTTTAGGATGGTTTGCGTATTTGTTTACTTTTATAAAATTTAAGCATATCATTAAACATGTTTTACCTATCCTTAAATGGTAGTTTTAGTTGGATTTTTCAACAAATATATTTATTAAATCTTATGTGTGTTAAAAGGAAATTTTTAAATTCTGTTTTTAATAAATTTAATTTGAGCATGCTGTAAGTTTTATTGAAGTTTTACTCTTTTAAGGGCGTTATAAAAAATTGTAAGAGTGAATTTTTAAGATGCGCGCTCACCATGCAACGAAATATACACAAATAAATAAAGATACATACAAAAAAAAGGCTACACACAAATAATAATTACATATGTGATTTTACAACTCATACTTTAGTGATTAATATAGAATACTGGTCAATATCATTAACATTTATTTAACGTTAATATTAGTGATAGAATTTGTGTTTACAAACTTTTTCAAGTGTATTTATATAAGTGAGGATTTTTCCCCATACAGTTAATTAATTTTCATTTTAAAAATATGAAGTATTGCATAAGTATTTAATAAAATATTTAAATAAATAATTTGAATAAAATTTTTAAAATATTTATTCATTTTTACAAATAATTATAATTATTTATATTATTTTACTACATTAAATAATTATTTTCAAACAAGTGTTTATATATATTGAATAATGAGTAGGTCTATTTAATTAATTTTTTTTTAAATTTTTATTGAATTTACACTTTATCAACCGTATTTATGATAACACTCCAGTCATTTTGTTATTATTTTTCTATGAATTATTTTCACACAAAATTAAATATTTTTACTACGCCAAGTATGAATAACTTCCAACGCGCGTACGTAAGAACACGCATCAATTTATTTACTCTTTTCATGCTTACTAATAAATTGTAAGTTTACACTGTCTCGGTTTTTTTTTAATTTAGGTAAATATGTTATGTACGTTTTGTTTTGTTATCAATTTTCAAGTACTTTACCAAAACACTAGCCTAAAATAAATTTATAATACACGAAGTCCACATATATTACTTCCCGCCCATGCCTATTCTTCTGATAATTTAAACTCAGTCAAGTAAGTGATAGTACCATGCATTTTTATGGTTTCAAAACTAACGATACACATAAATAAAATGCTTCGTTACATTAATGAGTATCTGAGTCTGTAGGTTACTCAGTAATTTACTAGTGCCAATTAATTATTTATGTTTTAAATAACATTCTGCGGATATATCTTTACCTCTGTGGCATAACACACTATATAAAAAATATATAATTTTCAAGAGAGCAATTTAAAGAATTGTAAATAGTAAATGACTTATATACTCAACTATTTTCTACCTGTAATATGTGAATTCTCGACATCTCGTATACCCATGTGTTGTTTGCCAACAGAAAGAACGTCAAGTGGTGGACAAGTTTGACGTTCTTCCTATTGGCAGGGAAGAAACAACCACCGTGTGCTACGCGAGATGACAAAAGCACAGAGAGGCGAGACCTACGGAAAGGTAGTGTGAGGATGTGGCAGTCTGGCGGCCTGAGCTCTGTTCTGCGGCAAGCACGAGCCCTGCTCTGCTACACGAGCTCTGCTACCCTGCGTGGTAGCGCGGACGGTGGCTGGAGTGTAAACAAGCCATAAAACTAACGTAATGGCTGGTGGCTGTGGATTCATCGAGATAAACGTGTGTAAAGTTTCAGGGAAACACTCTAAGTTTTTACTACCTTCACCTAACTGCACAATTACTTGGAGATATTTATTTGTTTTCTATTGCATTTTTGGGTAAACAATGCTATTTAAAATAAAGTTTTGTTTGTGAACAACAGTCCTGGGTATAGATTTTCTTCTAACTTGAAAACGAAATTGTTTTAAGAAATAAAATTAGTTCGACTACTTTATAGGAAAGATAGGTCCACAAATGTAAAAAAAAAAACTATAAATCGAATTCCAGGGTGTGCTTGCTAGCAAAAATAGTAAAAAACTGGATTTTGAAATAAATCAATATACAAAAAAAATCAGAAAACCAAATATTAGTATATCATATAAGGGATATTCGTAAAGTAAAATTCGCATGGTCATAAAATATAATAAACTCTTGAAAAAAAGTTTTTATTGACAATTTTAGTTTAATGCGGACGTACTTTACATTACGAAATAATCGCTATTCAGTTCCAAACACTTTTCGTAAAGCTGCATCAGTTTCTTTAACCCCACATCATATACGTTTTATACCTGGAAATAGAATGCGTGCCTTAGCCATAGGCATCATGGACTTCGAATACGCAATGCGTATAGCGTTAGTACAGGTGCTTAATAAACATTTCCAAAAAAAGTTAAGCATTCTCCGTACTCGAGCCAAAAAAAAATGGCTACTTTCATTTTTTAAACGAAAAGGGCGTCATTTAGATTGATTAAATGAAACGTGGGTCAACAATTTTAGCGAAAATTATAAAATTGCGATTGTCAACTGGTTTAATTTTCAGGCGGCGAACTAATATGATGAGGGGTTAAAGAAACTGGTGCAGCGTTACGAAAAATGCTAGGAACTAAATGGCGATTATGTCATAATGTGAAGTAGTTCTGAAATAAACTAAATATTCCAATAAAAACTTTCTCGTACAAGTTTATTTTTTAAATAACCAAATGGTGCTTACTTTACGAATAGCCCTCGTATATTACAATATCCTAATAACAGCCTGTGCTCTATGGGATCTCCGTGAGAGTAATTCCAACTGTATAAAAAAAGTAGTACGAGCTAGGAAACAATAAGACGCTTCGAAGGAGTTGTTCTCGTAAAGAGAGGACCGAAGCAGCTGAGCAACCACGAGGCGGAGGGTGAACGGTGTCAGAGCAGTCTGCTCATTGGGCGCGGACAGAACCGCTGGTTTCTGAGAGCTGGACCGGCAGCTCTGTACCCCTCGTGCTTCACGTCTCTACCTCATACTCGGTCTTCATGCTGAGTTGTTCCAGGGGTCGGTGGACCTTCCAGTGAGACGAGCCAAATATTAAGTAAACATTCTCCAATTCTCAAGTGAAACTTCTTTGTTGAAAGGGTAACAATTTTCGAGCTTTACGAAAATTCCGTTCGCATGAGGGAAATAGCTAGGTATGTGGTGGGGGAACCGATAGAGAAGACGGCAGGAAAAGGTAGAAATGACGCAGTTCACTTTTGCGCTCTTTCGCTCTTGCGCTCTTGCAATCTTACGTTCTCGTTCTAGTGGTAGGTGCAGAAACTTCGTGTGATTCGCGTCAAGATGTGTATCTTAAAACATAATTTTCGTACATTTAGAACGTTCGGCATTATTTTAAAGTTTTCTATGTGCCTGAGTTTCGTATTATAAGTGTATTTGGAACATGAGGACACATGGATTTGCTCGTTACCGAGATTAGACCTTAGCCACCTCTGACGAGTACTGAATAGCTCGCTCACATTTTTTGAAAAAAAAAAAAAAAGGGTGTTGGCACACGTCATCTTCATCTATTTGAGAAGTACACTGAAGACATGTCCAGCATTACTGCAAGCACGTTCATTCGGAAGGTCTCGGAAGTAAAATACCCTTATGTATAACTCCCAACGCGTAGTTTACTGAGAACTTCCTGCCAGGGGTGGACGCGGGGTGGGGCGACAGGTAGACGGTGAACTTCTCCTTCGCGCCTCTGACCAGCTCCCCGTGCAGACTCGCGAAGATGGCGGCAGGGATATGGGCTTCCCGCCGGCCTAGGGTGTTTCCCTAGCTCGCTATTGATTTCGCATCGCTCACGTAATTCGGGCACCGCAGGGTCGCGGGAGGGGGGAGGGACATGTTTTAAACCGGCGGAAGGGGGATGGCGCGCCGAACTATCGCAGGCTGCGCCCTCAACGGCGCGCAGAGAACACGGTTATACTTTCACGACCTTCAAGAGATCATCGGTCACTCCAGCAACAGCCCCGTCCACTCACACGTCCAGTGACACCGGAGACATGTTCGCTTGCAGCTTGCGGCCACTAGGCAACTTCAAAGTTACAATTCACAATGCCGTATGAATTGTGGTGCTATCTTTCTATAAACTAAAAAAATATATATTGTTATTTAAGAAGTAATAACGATGTACGTATTCTCGAGTAAAGCTGAAAAAAAAAAAAAAAAACATTTACGGCTGGATGTCTCTTAAATTTAGCTTCGACTTTTAATCTAAAATTTGTTATACCAGAAGGAATAATCTGACTCAGGTGGTTGTAGCTAGCTACATTGAGCATACTTGTCTTTTTTTATATTAAATTATTTCACAAGTTTCCATTGAAAGCCAAAAAGTGTATTATTTGAACTTTTATTCACGACCAGACGCTCAATGCAAGAAGGATCAAAATTTTACTTCAATAAATAAAGGACGAAAATTCAGAAACTATATACACTTTATGTAACTATTTTTGTTTTCTTATAAAGTCGCAGCTTTCCGTTAATATGCGCCTTTGGAATTACATTTTCTCATAATTTCTAGTTAGAAATATTTAATAAAGCAACAGCCAAGCTTAACTGAGAAAAATGGTAAAATGTTATGAGAAATATGATACAAATACTAAAATTTTTCCCAAAAATACAAGTAAAACACATTAAACAAAATTAAGTGGCCTTATGCGGTTTGCTAGGCTCTTCTTACATATGCCCATAATTTCACCTCCTGTTTACTAAATAAGTATATCGAGCCTTATCCTTATTGCAACTTGCAGTGTAAGATACATTTAATCTCTTTTTGTAGTAACAGTTAATGTCATTTGCGCTGTTCTCGTTTCGATAGGTGCTACTGCAAGTTTGCGTAAATATTTGAAAACATAATTTTGGGAAACGTTACATTTCCTTGTTGTCGTGCAGAAAAATCTGCATCTAATTATGTAAAATATTTCAACTCAAAGGTCATTCGTGCATATGAATTAACAACAGATACTTTTTACTTAGCTTAATTTTTATGTCATATTACAAAAACTAAATATATGAACAAATAAAATCCGATCTTTTAATTTTTTTCGAACCTATTTTGGGATTTTAATGAAAAAATATTAAAAGTGCTCTAACATTTAATCTTCAAAAAAATTTAAGTTATTTATCCTCCTGAGGTGTGTAAATTAAAAGAAAATTACATCCAAAAGTTAACCAGTGTATATATTTTTTAAGATACATAGTAGAAAAGAGCAACAAAAATATCTGTAAAAAATAAACTTATTATAAAAAGAAACGATGGTCGCTTAAAGCGCGCTCTACGGTAAGAATGTAACCCATGGGTAAGCCAAAAGTCGCTTGTTGGACTGAAATTGACCTTTTATACTATCGACTGGACATTACACCTTTCTCGAAGAACACAGATGTTTACATATACAAATCATCTTCCGCAGAACAATTCATATAAGACGTATTCTTCGTTTATAAATAATATTAAACGTTTGTGCCTCGGCGGTAACACGTTTTGTATTGCTCAGTCAACTAAAGTAAATATTTATTTGCAAACCCCAAGCAGACAGGGTAGCCAACCACTGCTATCACTAGTCGGGAAACAGCTCAAACGTCGCTGGATAATGCCGTCCAGGCAGGTTCGTAGTGCCGTCCCGTGGTATCACAGTTGCATACGTAAAGCGTGCAGTGAACTTCAGGTGCTTGTTTGCTGTGACCAGCTGATTTTTCCAAATGTAAATTCTGGGTTCTGATCATCAATTCCTGAGTATCAAGGAGTTCAGCACTCCATCCTGTGGTTGAACACATTGTGCCTTTCATTCACTCCAGTAGAGCGGAGTAGCCGAGTCCACAGCGTCTCAGAGAAGGTAGCGGAGGAGAGAGAAGGAATATTACAACTGCTCAGAACCCATAGTCGCGATTCTTCTGGCAAGTGGACTTAGACCTCGCGAAAGGTCTCTGCTAACGCCAGTGGTTCGTAGTCCTGTCCAGCACAAACCTCATTTCATGGGCTAGTAATGATTTACTCATTATTTGGTACCAGACGAGACTTAATTCTGTTTCTTGATCGGTTGGTATCACAGCGAGAATACAATGTATTTTGTACCTACTCGGTTGCATGAGGTTCACACATTTCATTCAACAGTGTTCATTAAGGCTATTGAAATGGACTCTTCTATTGAATGCATTCGCAGAATATAAAAGCATCTAACTGACATGCTTCATTATCTAAAGTGCTGGTTCTGTATCGATCGTGGGCCCTCGACCTCCTCTCTGCATTTCAGTCGAGGCCACATCTGAGAAGAATATTTGGTCTTTAACGATTTTTATAATATTTTTTTGGGTTCAATCGTGGTCGGAACTTTGAGCACGAACTCTGCCTCACGGGCATGACCCCAAGCCCACAGCCACGCAGTAAGTGGCTGCCAGGCCTGAGTAGAATCCGTAAATTGCCAGACCATGCTGTTACTTGTTTCCAAAGGGCGTGATACACAAGAAAAATTCATAATTAAGCAAGTGCATTTTTTTGGCTTATGATACAAGATAAATTTTAGTAAGGCTTCACAGTTTCTGAAATAATACACTCTCTTGGACATACGCCATTGCAGTTTTTACTATTTGCCATGGAAAGAATTCAAGAACGCAAACTAATAAATACAAATTAGAAACATAAATTCAGAGACAAAAAGCCTAAATCTGCCATGTCCAACAGGTAAATCCAACGATGCACCTAAACAGGTATTACGGACAACGACGGCAGCACAGACGAACACAGCAAGTTTTCCCTTCGACAAAACAGTCACAATGTTTCGGTAACTGGAATATATTCCCGTCGCTAGGCACAAACAGACTGATGTTGGACACTGGAAAACATGGGATTTATAAATGTTCAACCTCCTTACCTAGCACAGCCAATGGCAAGAGAGGGTCTTCCCTGATCATTTAAGGAACGTTTCACAGTTTCTGTACCGCCAGGCAGATGAAACAAGTTCATTATAATTCGTTACCTTATCCAGAACCTGGTTTTGCTCTCGACTGTGTTCTCTCTGTGTGCGGCTTCACGCACGTCACTGTGGAAACAAAGGCGCGGCCACACAGGAGCAGCGGGAACCACTGACCGAACAGCCGGGGCGATGCAGAGCAGGCTTCCACAGAGAATACTCGCTACACCGGAAATGATATTGCTTCTTCGGTCTTCCGGCCCTCCCCCAAAGCGGCGAGACGCGGGCGGAATACGTAAACTGATTCCGGGTGTCGCCTCAATAGATTCATTCAACTCGATTGAACCTCAATAGGGAGGATTTTCGCTCGTTGAAAGCCCGCGTCTGTGCGCCTTGCGTCCGTACTCTCGCTTCACTAAACTCATATGTATGTACGAACACTGTTCATGGCAACAACATGTTACAAGCATTGCCACCATTTAACTGTTTAAGCTGTGCGAAGTTTTGTAAATCTATGATTCAGACACGCATATTTCAAAGTAAAAAATGGAGTTACCTTAATGACAAAGTACCATTGAAAAGTTTTATTTTAGAAGATTTTAAGCCTTTAGCTGATTTAGTATTTGTAAAATTCACACATTTTTTATACCTGTTTAATCCACATTATCGAGGTTAACGATGTTCCCTTGTGTAGTTAGTATTTGTAACCCTCGCTCCAATTCGTTTAAATGCCCGTCTACCACAGTTAATTTGTTTCCTTGCCTTTCCTGTGTTACTTGGTGTCACTTATTCATTTCCTCTAATTTCTCGTTGAAATACCCATCGAACACATTAGATTTTCACGGACAACAAACAATGTGGCATCTTTACATGTTTCGGATGCGTTTATAAAGCTATCTTCACTTTGTCTCTAACTAATGGAACAGTATTTTCTACTACATTAATTCTAGTGGTAACCTCTGAAAAATTTAATTCCATAAAACTTTGAGTCTATGTCAAGTCATTCTTAATTGTCCGGTTTCTTCTGTATTTGCCGAACGATGTAGTCAGTACTTCTAGAATATGAACTAGTCTATTCTGTTTTTCGATTTCTTTCCTAGCCTGTTTTTCTTCAGCTTCCTTTTCTTTCCTAGCCTGTTTTTCCTCAGCTTCCTTTTCTTTCCTAGCCTGTTCTTTCTCAGCTTCATTTTATTTTCTAGCCTGTTCCTGATTTTCCTTAGTTCGATCGTCTTTATCCTCCTTTAGTATCTGCAAAATTTGTCATCGGTGTTCACTGCCCTGATATTCTCGTGTTATACTCGCTCCTCCAAACTAGGCATCTTCACTCTACCAATTTCCTCATCGTTCTCTGTTGAGTCCCTTTAAGAATTCTGTTTCTATTTAAACTTATTTCCTAGCAGAAAATAATGTACGTTGTCTTCACCTTCCATTTTTCCTTGTTTATAGTTTTTCGATCTACTGTGTTCAATGTTATGCTAAATAATGTCCTGATGTATTCTTTAATCACCAAACAAATCAGAGTCATATTTCGTGCTACCCCATTGGCGCCACTTTCTTTGGCAAAACTTTCTCTAGCAACAAAGTTTCTGCTGTTGCAGCTTTTACAAAGTAAATAAATGTTATGCTATTTATTAATTTATAAATTTGTGATGTAAACTTATTTTTAAATTTTATGGCGTCTACTTAACATATATTAAATGTTTAGTAATATGTATTATAACCTTTACGGGGTCATAAATATTAAAGTGAGTCTAAACCTGCCTTTAACTGGTGCTTCTAATTTAGTTTGTGATTTGAATAACAGATTACAGATTGCTGTGAGGTCAAGACAATAAATTTCACTTATTCTGTAATTTAAATATAGTCTAGTATTTGAGAATAATAAATAATTGATGGAAAACCAGAATAAACTATTTTAATATTATGAAATGTATGTTTAATTATGCAGTTAACTACCTAGACAAGAAAAATTATATTTAGAAAGTCCAGAACTACGTGAGGATTACCGTTGAACATGAATTTGCAAAATAATTAAAATTACTGTGTTTCAGCACATGACCTTTTATTTTACCAATTGGTTATCCCAGTTATTTATTAACTGGTAACATAGAACTATGTCATTTGGAACCACTGAAATATCAAATCGCAAATGGTGTCTCTTAAACCAAATAAAATCTCAGAACAAAAAGTTAAAATCAAAATAATGTAACTAACTCAGCCAACAGGTTTATAGCAAAACTTAGGTCATCTGTTTTCCAGGGGTACCCCTGGATTCGTGAATCAATGAATTCATCCAATTAAAATGATTAGAATGAAGAAACCAATTGGAAAACGATTAATGAACCATACACATTCTCAATAGTATCAACATAGTACATAACAGTGTTGGCCAACATTACCTATTTTTAGAGACCTTCGACAGATTGGTAGGTCTTAAACTTCCATCAAATCGACGATCGTTCTTTCAATACCCAGCCAGAATATCTACAACGTTGCTCGATAGTTCGGGATGTAGAAGTAGACAGCAAATTGTATGATTCACGGAGCAACGACTGCTTCTATCAGATGGAACACTTGCTTCTTCTCGGAGATAGCAGACAAGACGAAACATCGATGGATGGACTCTATGTAATAATATATGTGGTGTTACCACTGGGGTGGTAACGGCGTCACCTGGTTACCTATGTTTTGTTAATGATATTTATTTGTTATGATTAATTAATTTAGATTTATATATTTCCAGTAGCAGGTAATATTTTTTATTTTTTTTCTTCCGAACTTTCCCGTGTTGGTGCGGTCTGGACGTACTGACAGTTTGTGAAGTTGGCACCAGTGTGACTTGACACCTTCGGGGTTTTTCGGTGGAGTCGAGGATTGTCGAGTGAGGAGCCGACGAGCAGTGTGCGGCTTGCGCGACTGAGGACAGTGCTGGTCTGGACGCCGAAGTGGGCACTTCGGGACGTGGCGGCGAAGCCTTGCAGATTTGCGGCCGAGCAAGTATCGTCTTCGGGGCTAGTGGAAGCCCCAGGGTATGGCGAGAGGCATCACGCGACGCGAGCAGTGTCGGCGAGTTCCCGGGCCCGGGCGAGCGCCGAGGTAGCGGCATGACAGCACGACGCAGCGCAAAGTAAGGCAAACAACTGCATTATTCTCCACCATGAGAGTTTCCCCGGCTACAAGACATATTGAGAGTTGAATCGGACCTAGTACTACGATACTCGTGTGCACTCAGTCACGGCGAAGAAACTGACGTCTTTGATTAACTTTCATTTACTATTCATTAACTTCAAGATAATAATAATAACTTTTTCGTGGGACAGATGAAAGATAATTAATGGTACCATAAGTATAAGCTAGCCAAAAATAAAATTGTTCTTAAAATATAAAATTTAATATAAGTTCTCCGAAATAAAGTATCCAAAATTTGAAATCCTTGACACACAACTGATATTCGTGAAGGTTCAAACTAGATTAAAAGCTTCCAAACAAATGCCGTTTCATGAATAAACTTCTTCCTGGCATGTACTGGACAGTCAACACAGCTCTTAAAAATTCACAATGTAATCACAAATTATTATATTACAAATTTATTGATCCAAATTCACTTTCATACATAATTAAAATAATACCTCACTCAAATCTGGTCATCTATCTAAAATTATTTTGCTGTTATTATTCGGTTATAAAATAAAAATACACAATTATAAAAATTACAAATTATAAAGGACTACTAATCGGATGGTAAAATAAACCTGAAAATCAAAGATAATTAAACAGCAATGAAACAAATACACAGAGGTTACACTCGAAATTGCAAAGAATAATTAGGAAAATATATTAAAATATTGAATTAGCAATTATTATATTATTTAAAGAAGAAAAATCCTTACAATGGAGGAGCTGAAATTGTATTTTAGTAGGTATAACAAATATCTATGACTTTACCCGGCCAGTCTCAAATAATGACGGCATTTGTTAATTGTGATCCAACTGCAAACGTGATTCTAAAGTGTAAGCATTTGGATAACTCTGTATCACTTTAAAACCCTATCAGTTATCCAACTTAACACCTGAAGCACCAAGATGGTCGCTTGTTAAAAGTGGTAGGTATCCTGAAATGATGTTGGGTAGCTCAGCTCGCGATGCGGTAGTCACCTGACGTACTTGAAGGCTAAAAGTGACGAGACCTGATCGAGGTCATCGACCTCATGACCCCTAGACTCGCTCAAAAAGAGAACGATTTCTTTGATCGCAGTAGCTTTGATCTTATATGACGATGCTGAGCACATTTTGCCCTTCACTACGTTCAGCAACCGCTATTGATTTTGGGTTTCTTCAAGTTCTCTTGCCTCGCTACCATTTTACGCTCCGATGTTTTCCCAAATGAATATGTTTGTAAAGCAAAAATATATATTTTTTTAATAAAATAATATTTTCCAAGCTACCTGCTAGTATTTTTTGTGACATGTGTACCCAGCGAGGTATATAACTGTGACTAAATGATCAAAGTATGACATGCACAGTTTCAGTATTATAAAATTTTAAACTATTTAACTATTCATTGTTTTCAGCCAAACTGCTGGTAGGCTAATCACAAAAGACTTACAAGTTACCACATGCAAATTAATGCTTTGTCTGGGGTATGAACTCAGAAGTCAGCCGACGCTCCAATAGTAATTGCACAATTATATATCAACTGTCATCCCAAATACACGAGAAATACGTAAAGAAATTTGAGAAGAAGCAATAAAGTCAATAAACGCTTTATATAAACTGAGGCTAACAACGAAAAAACGACTAACTCGTTCTAATGCACCGAAGGCAACACAAATAAGCACAGCGAAGAAGAACAGCTACAGATGTGAGCCACACTGCGGAGACAACACCAGCGAGCACTGGAAGTGCATTTCAACAACGAAACAAGAGCGAAGTCTGGGGCAGTGATATCTGGTCCCGTTTACAGGCACAGGAGCCTAATGACTACGAATTTGTCAAAGTAGGAAAGGTTCTATATCCTGACGCACTCAGCATAGAATAAATTTAAGTTCAATGTCGTCTATATCAGTAAAAGAAAATATATATAATTTTAAAACAAAACTTTATACTGAATAATTACCTGAAATGAACGTTTTTTTACTTATGATAGTAATTATTTATAAATAAAGATATTTATTGATGAGTTTCCTTAATTTTAATACATTTTTACATGTTTTACATTTTACATTTTATTTTAAAATATCTTATTTCACTAAATTGTTAAAAGCACATATAGTAAAATAATTGTAAATAACAATTTACCACAATTTTGGAATATGCTTACGTTGATAACTACAAATTGTTTTAAAAAATTAATGTATTTAAAAATGTTAGAAAACTTTTTACAATTTAAAAAATATGTTGTATTTTTTCTTTAGTAAAATATTAACAAAAATACTAACAAAAATGTTTTGAAAAATACCTTTATGTTTTAAAACAATTTTGGACACAACAATTTGTTTTAAATTATTCTTTCCTGTATTCAAAATACAGAAACGTTGCTTTTGAATTGGTGTGAAGGAAATACAAGCCACTCCATTTACAGTTAAAATAGTTTACGCTAGGCAGTGTTCCCTCCCCCTCCTCTCACCATACTGTGTGGGTCTTGTTTCCTCTGCAAACATCGAGAACTTGCCAGCCAACAAGTTCTGTGAGCTCGCTGTGCCACCTGCAGAAGTTACAGCTTTGCTGTATCCCCCGCAGGAACACATCAGCTGACCAGGGAACATTCTTATTGCTCTTGTTGCGTGAACTATAGAAGGTCGGGGAAATGTCGTCGTGTAACTCCACTGCGGAAACAGTAACCTCGCTCCCAGTCCTAACCACACCCCTTCTCCCACCACACAGTTTGTTCCGATCCGTAAATAGGCTTGGTATTTATTAGGTTTGGTAAGTCACACTGAATGTTCAGTAACTCACTTCAATTACTAAGAATGTATTTTTTTAAATACAGGGTTAAGGCTAAGACAGATTTTACTATCCATAAGTGTGATAAATCGCATTGTTTCCCAAATAAATTATATATTATTAGAAGTAGAGACGAGTCTAAATAGCATCAAATGTAAAATATATGTTTTTTATTCACAGGGAAATTTGTTTCAAATAATACTTTAATCCATATTTATACTGATAAAAATTTTGACTCATTTTCTTGCTATTTTGGGTACATTTTTTTTAAAGATATTTGAGCCAACATATAGCTTAAGTACAACTATCATTCACTTTAATTTATGTCGTTTCAAAATAACTGAATTCTATATATATATATTAAATTATTTTATTGACAGTATCTACGCATTCACCCTCCCATCACACACGCAGTCATACATGCACCTACTCACACAAAAATCGTTATTTAATACGTACATAACTTTTGATATGTCTCAATTTATGAGGAGCAGTTAGTATGTTATAAAATGTATCTAATATCAATTTTATCTGTAAGATATATTGAAACTATGCATTCCCTTATAGCTGAGTAATGTAAAACTCTATCTTTTCGACTGTCAACAAAAGAGAATCACACTACACTCTCATATATATATATATATATATATATATATATATAGACACACACTAATTGACCCAGCGAACTTCGTACCACCTGAAAGTTAATGAATTTCGTGTTAAAGTTAAGCTAAACTTAACTTATAATTTTATTAATGTCATAAAATGAATACTAAAAATTCAATAAAAATACAAGAATAAAGTATTTCAATGGCGTGTCAGCAAGACATTTGCTTTATTGAAGCTATGTAATTTGCTGCATCGGTTGCACTCTGGTTGATTCTCTTCAGTGAAGCACCTTGTGATACACGATATATTTCGTTTTGTTATCAGGCGCAAGAACAAATACAGTGGATGGTTTGCCGACACGTGAACATGCCACGTACAATAATTGACCCATAGAAAATACTAACTGGACCAATGCGAACGAAATGATGCGAGCTGTAATCAATTGTGCAATCGTAAAGAAACGCTGCTCGATTCAAATCAACACTTAAAGCATTTCTTCTTGCGCTTCGAAGATTATCTAGTTGTTGATCTGTGCGATAAGCTCGACGAATTCTCATTTCCAGCCAAGCCGTTTCACGGGCTGCCTCTCTTTGCTCTTATGTTTGAGAATCACGAAGTCGAGCCATACTAACGCGACGCTCCTCTCTTGCGATTTCTCTTTCTTCTTCCGTGGATTGATTCGCAATGTTCCAAAGTCTAATTGCATTACGGCTTTGTTGGGAAGAATTAGATCTTCTTTTTCGCGGCATTGTTAATAATAATACTCGCCCAATAAGATTTATTAATAACACTCTCACAAAACTAACAAATCGGCAGATAACCTTTTTTTTAAACAAATCATAGACAACATTAAACAAAAAGTATACTTCCGCGACTTCCAGCTTATATACTGACAGGCAGCGGCACTTGAATATACCGAGAGTTTCTCATACATTATGTGTTGTCAATCTTTTTTATGATTTTTTTTCTGTGGTAGTGCTGTAGTGTTAATGTGATTGGGTGATTAATTGTAATAAATTATAATGATAAAAGTAAACAATAAATCACAAAATGAGTAAAAACAATTGTCCCAAACATGGCGACGACAAACGGTTTAGAGCTTTCGTTTTTTTTACTCTCTCTATTTTTTTCGCTAGAATAGCTTAGTGGCTATTGCTTGGTGGACATAGAAAAATAACACTCACAGTTTGTGCGTCTGTAACTTTGTATGTCTATGGCCAATGACATGAGCTGTCAATTGTGGAATATGGCGGAGTTCCAAACCTATCATAATTTATTTTAAAATTAATTTTTATATATTTTTTGTAAATTTTATCAATATTTTAATAGTTATTCTGCTATTCGGGGCGAAGACGAATCCAAAAAATCAGAGATCAATAAAAGCGGTCCAGCCTTTATTACAAACACTGGAAAAATATGGGTTTATATATGTTAGAGCTCCTCTTCTTGCACAGCTAATGGTAGGCGAGGGCTATCCTGATTGGTCGCACACAAAAGGGGTGATATTATTGACTGATGTATTGCTGTGAAGGTTGTTGGTTTGCAGCTGAGTTCTGTAATATTTTTTTTTAAATTAAATATATCCATATAATAATTTAAGGAACGTAGTTTGTATTGCAATCACAACTACCTACCGGAGAGCGCTGGTACTTGTGTGTGGTAGTAACCTCGAATCTCCCAACGAGCACTATGGTGGTCGCGTGTCGGTAGTTGTGGTGTGGGAGATTAGGTGGGTGATAGTTGTCCACATAGGCCATTTTCATACATTTGAATGAAACTGTTCTACAAAATTTTCGGAATCTCCTTTAATGTTCGGGAATTCTCCAGTTTGGTGTGTGACTGTGAGTTGTTCAACCAGTCACCGAACAGCCACCACCGACCACCCGTGATTGGATGTATTAGAATGTTACCAGTGTACTAGAGTAAACCGGCCACCGAACACCTATCATTGAATGTACTACAATGAGGAAAAATGTACAAGAATATTCTTGAATGTACTGGAATTAACTGCACAGATGTACTAAAAAGAAACCCAGTGAAGCAGGTTGTTCTCAGATAGTCAGTATCAATAATCAAATAAAGAAGCAGACAGATAGTGAGTATTCAGATAAATGTAATATTGTTCCTGCGACCAAAAAAGGTAAACTTACAAGTGTCGGCAATGCACGATGCTTCATTGAACTACGTGGTTTTTGGGAATGTGACGGGAAGTAAAACATTTCAAATTTATTTTTCGCAGATAGATGTGACTGTAGCGCTCAGGCAGGAAGACATCGAACCAAAAGTATTCCTCTACCATCTCAACAAATAGTTCAAGTAAGTGCAATCGAATGAGATTCAGTTTTTCCATTCATAAATTGACATAGGTAATTCAGCTTCATAGCTAACCGTGACTGCAGCGTGTGGTACATATCGGACACTTGCCTTATCCTTCAGATGGTCCAGATTTGTCTCGCCACCTAAATTTTGTTATATAGAGACACAATAATCATCTTTATTCAGACTTCAAATTCATGGAGATGGTATTGTCTATAGTTCGGGCTGTTTAGGCTATTTATTCAATATATTTTTATAACCTGACTTAACTTTACAAATAGGTAATTAATCATAAATGATGCGTCGGAATTATGGATTTTTGCAATAATATTAACTTATAAATATTTGCAAAAAAATTCAGTTTTACTTTTATTTTTCCAAATCTGTTACTCAATCATTGCAGAAATCTTACTCTAATATAATTGGTAAAACAAGTTATAAAACAGGTAAAAAATCGTCACTAACAAATACCATATGGTATTTTGCTTTTAAGCGTGGTTTTAAAGTAATTTTTTCCAGTTGAAAAAAAATGCAGGAAACCTTTTTAACTGCGTTTAGCAAAGTTCTTAAAACATTTTTATCAGCATTGCCGTAACAAATAAATAAAGTTTAAAATGTCACATTATTTAAAAAGTATTATTGTTATATTAATACAATATACACTAACTCAGAAAGAAAACAAAAGATATAATTAAGTTACCAAAATAATTGTCTTAAAATTTTAAAATTAATAAAAAGTTAGACATTGACATGCAAGGCAATGCCAAATATGTAAGGTAAAGAAAACAACTTAATCTTGAATAATTCAAAATGACAGTTTCAAAATTCAGCATAAAAAAAGCAATAAATAATGATACTGTTTGCAGACATTTCACAACCCCAGACCATATACAGATTCACATGCTTCATTAAAAGAAATAATAAAAACTTTATTTGTAAAGTTTAATTATGGGTGCTCAAAATAAGAGCTATTCTATTAAATGTTCAGTAAATGTAGTAAAATGTTAATATTTGCATAAACAACTGCGCAGATATTTTTATCACAAATATTTAAATGTTTTTAAAGTATATTTAATGTCTGGTGTCCCTTATATTCACATAACCTATCACTGGCACTGGTGTTTATGCAAACATGCACTGCTTCCAAAACAAATGGCCCAGGAAACATAACGCTTTGAAACGTATGATAATACAAATCAGATGGCTTATGAATTGTGAGAAACCCAGACCATTGAGCGCTCTGACTTACTTTCTTGTCAAATTGATTATTTTAAACAGAGAGATTTCGTGATTTTTACAGGATGAGTCTTTTGAAAGAGGCCTTGTGGAACATGCATTAAAAGAATTAGGGATTGAGTAGTGAGTACATGACAGTGGGACAACAACCTACCTAAAATAGAGGACATTTACAATGAACCGTTTTCGATGAAATTTCATACCTAGGAATTATTGAGCTACCTAGTAGATTAGACTTTTTAATTAATTTAATATTGATTTGTAAACAAGGCACATTTCTTAAAACCTAAATTACGAATTTCCAAATACATGGCAAATCAAGCATCACACCGAAAAATATATAATTGAAGAAAAAACAGATTTTTATCCAAAACAAGCATTATTCTCTCTCTGTTAACCAAGCTGAAGTAATTTTCTGTAACGAGAAATCAGTTATTGATAAACAAAATCACCTAAAACATGAACAATATGTACCTAGAATACCCTCCGAAATCATAACACAACACAAGATAAACCAAAAATCCTCTATCATTCAACAAAAATCTGCAATAAAAACCAGTTGAACATTGGTTATTTTTTTTCCTTGGCCCTTCTAGAAAATCAACAGGACGATTGGGAAACAAACACAATCTAATATCAGTCTTAAAAGAATGATTACCAGAGGAAAACCAACCACCGACAAGTTTCAATATCAGAACGGTGTTTATCAGATCACCTGCGAATGTGGATGCATATACATAGGAGAAAGTGGTCGATCACTTCCAACACGCATTAAAGAACTCTAAAACATTATAAAGAAGCGTGGAACTCAAAAATCTACAATTGCCAAACATACCTCGGACAAGAGTCATAAAATACTCCAGGGAAATGCTACTTCACTCACGCAGGAAAACGCCTTATATAAAGGAAAGGAAAATAAACGGTACATTTATTGTTAGCAGTTAAAATTTTATCGGTCAAAAAAGTACTGAACTAAAAATATATTGATAACTGAAATTTAAAAACAAACTAAATTACAAAAAAAAAAACCAACAGCAAGCAAGACACCAGGTAATAAAATAAGCTCTCAAGTGAACAGCTAATCAGAGGACTGCTCATCTGTCACTGTCCCCTATCAGTATGTTTGTGCCTGAGGGCGGGAACAGATCTCAGTTCTTGAAACGTTGCAACTGTTGTGTCATAAGAAGCCTACTTCGTTCCTCTATGTTTTTTTCTTCATGTTGTCAGAATATGTGTTTAATTTCATCGTTGGGTTCATGTGTGCGTCCCTGCATTGTTGTTGTGATGTCCATATTTGTCCACCATTAGGTTCCTGCGTTTGTCGCTGTTTTGTCAAAAATTGATATATTGTTTGTATTCACTGTTATTGTCACAAATGTCTCGTTGTTGACAGCCCACTGTATCCAGTGCTGTAATTTTTTTATTGATTTATTTGTTTCAGATTAATTCCTTCCGGGAATTGGCTGTGTTGTCTATGTTCTATAGTTTTTATTACATCTTCTGATTTTGGCTTACTCTCTACGAGTTTACACATTCATCTGTTTTGCATATTCCTTTTTGTATGTTATTGAAGTATCTTATGACAGACAATGTAATCAGCAATGGTGTATGTCCTCAAAAACATCATGAATCAAATTTTAATTGTTGAATATCACCGTTTTTTTACTCTGGATTCCTTAACTACATAAGCAAAAAAATAGAACTAATATTATTTTTTTGATAAATAAATCGATTTAATAATTGTTTTATAAATTTATAATAATTTATTTAAATGGAAAGTAAATGTTCAAAAGTCTTGGCCCTTACGAGTGCACCTGTACTTCTATAACTTTCATTTAAAGTGACGCAGAAAGATTTTTAAGCATCAAATATGAAACTAAATATCACCGCGTAAAAATATATTGCCAGTTAGTTATTTTTCAGCATTCTTCCAGATAATTAACTATGTTGTAGGACAGTGGAATGCTTGCGTTATTTTAGCCGGTATTCAATAAAGCCCAGCAAGAAATAATCTACTACAGAATAATTTAATTCGTGCGCATCACACATTTTAAAAGTTAATATTAATACAAAGAGTTGACATATTTGTTGCTGGAGAATTTAAGGAAAAAAACAAAGAGACTTCAGTTCTTGGAGCCCTGTCACTGCGCGTTAATTCCTACCCAAATACCGATCATTTGCAGAACCACACTGTTGGAAAATGCAGTTACATTTCGTGTAGATGGCGGTAAACTACTGACATGCGCATACATTAGCTAACATATATGAAGTATATGTTCACTTTCTTCACAAAAACTATCTTATAAAAATAAAAAAGAGCTAGAAATAATATAAAATAACGTGATGGTGGATCTCAGATACTTTTGTTATCGATATTAGTTCTACACCACGATATACTTTACTATATCTGTAGATTATAAAAACTTACTTTTGTTTATTCATCATTCCCTCGAAATGATTTCTGCCTTCTTTGCACAAGATTTGGTCACTAATTTTGTCTTGGATCAATTCGGAATCATCAAAAATCATATGATTATATTACGGTAAATGTTTGTTGATTAAAAAGACACACTGATAAAATATAAACTTTTAACTACTTATTTATGAGTCCAGCAATACCAGTGTTATTATCTGGGACCATACCTTTATTTACAGAATTGTAAATAACAAGGCCAATACGGATATTCCGAGTCCCTTGACAACTGACACATTATTTTATAACTATCGGGTTTCCAATATTATTGTTATAACTTTTCTATATGGTTGTTATTGGTTTCTGAACTCTCAAGGTTTAACCATGGGTAGTTACATATTGCGATTTACAAATATATTTTGCTTAGAATGCCTATAATAATTACACTAATATTATAAATGCGAAAATTTGTTAGTGAGCGTGTATGTTTGTTACTCAATAACGCCCGAACCGTTGAACGTATTAGGATAACATTTGGCATACAGCTAGCTCATAAACTGGATTAACACATGGCCACAAATTACTATGAAATTCCATCCCTGATGGAGTGGAAAAGGGGTATATTAATTTTTACATCGAAAAATAATAGGTCATAGACATAAAAACAGTGAGTGTGTGTCATTTCTCTCTGTCCGGCACACGAACATACACATAGTATAAGGTCTGGCAACTTCCTGTCCTCCTTGGTGAGACCCGTCCGCTTGGTGGAGCTCGCGGCCGCTACAGAGCTAACGGCGCTAATAATATTTAGTAAATATATGTCGTTACCTTGAATTTAAAAGGCGCTATCGTTTGGGGAATTAAAACGTGACTGCCTAGCATTTGATGAAGAGGTTTGTTCCAACCCGTTTTCACAAACTAAATATTTCAACGAGAGGGAAATAAGAGAAGGTTCCTGCAGAATAGTGAGGTACGTGATTCCTCGCTAGCAGCCGCCCAGGGCCACCAACCCACAGTCGCATGAGCTTGTCACGGCCCAGGGCCCAGGGCCCAGAAACCGGGTGCCTCGCCAGGAGCCGCTCAGGGCCGCTAACCAGCTGGACCCACGCAAGCCCAGGGAGTCATGCTGAAGGGGCGGGGCGCCGCTTGTAAAACTAGATTCACGAGTAGTAGCTGTCAGTGATCGATAGGAGCCCCAGCCCCGGAAACAAGAGGAAGGGTCTATGGGCTGGTCGCATTAAGGGGATGGGAAATGTTTTCAACCACCCAATTACCGGACGAGGTTGGCACCAGTTCTCGCGGAAAACATTCCGGCGAGCACGCCAACAGCCGGCTTGCCCAGGGCGCCTGGTGCCTCGGCTTCTGCGGAGCTGCAGGGAGCCTCACGGGGCTGTTTGAGCCTCACAGGGCTGTAGGAGCCTCACCTAGCTGTAGGAGCCTCACCGGGCTGTAGGAGCCTCACAGGGCTGTAGGAGCCTCACCGGGCTGTGTGAGCCTCACAGGGCTGTAGGAGCCTCACCTAGCTGTAGGAGCCTCACCGGGCTGTGCGGGCCTCACAGGGCTGTAGGAGCCTCACCGGGCTGTGTGAGCCTCACAGGGCTGTAGGAGCCTCACCGTGCTGTGTGAACCTCACAGGGCTGTAGGAGCCTCACCTTGCTGCAGGGAGCCTCACTGAACTGTGTGAGCCTCACAGGGATGAACGAAGCCTGACCGGGCTGTATGGAGCCTCACCTGGATATACGGAGCTACACAGGTCTGATGGATCGTTCCAGCAGTCATGGATAAACACAAAAAACAACTGTTTGAATTTCTTTCGTAGAGAACCTGAATACAAATAAGATACCTTAGCAGGCGCGGCTACAAGGATTCCTTCAAAAGCTGTCCTTTACCTACGATCAAGACTGAATGGTTCGCTTAGAAGTCAGTTGTTTATCTTCAGAAATCCATAATTATTCTTAGGAACGACAATAATTTGTCTTTTGTTTATAATAAAAAAACGATAATTTACTCAGTATATTACACTGGAAACATGACAGAAAAAGCGTAAAAGATGTAAGGGCATATATTTAAGCTACATCTATCATCTTTGACACACTTACACACGTACACACACCTAATAATGTTCTGTTGCGTTTGTACAGTAAATGTCAGATTGTACACCTTGTAGAATGAAAATGTAATAACTGAAAATGAAACACACACACACACCTATTAGTGTCTGCAATAGATTTATTTATTGCTGACTCTATATACGTATTCATAAAGCACAGGCTATACTATCAAAATAAATAAAATTATTTCTGAAATATAATATTTAAGATATTCGCGTTATTAAAATATAATTTAGGGTTCCAGAAGAAATTTTGAGACCTGAAAATCATTCCAATTTAGTCCTTTGTAGAACAGTTTGCTTAATACCTTAAATTTTTACAATATTATATTTTTTATTAGTCCACAGAAATTAAGTAATACTTCATAATTTGATAGTAACTTTTTTTTTCTGAAGGTAATATATAATTTCGAAATGACTGAGAATTTTTTAATGTACATAGCTTAATTGGTGCACTTAAAAATACTTATATATTTAAGTATCACTGATCTGTAATACGCAGAGAATTTTATAAAAGACCATTATAACTTTCATGTTACTAAAAGAAGCAATTTGTAATGCACTTACTTTAGCGTTACAAAAATATTAGTCGTCGTTTTTAAAAGAAGAGTCTGCCTTTGGACAGAAAATGGCGCCAGCGTAAATAATATCCACGAGATTTAATGCAATTAAAGAACTCGATTAAAGTTCTGGCTGGGTTCCAAAACATCAGTTAATGGGAACTCGGCGAGAATAACAACATTTCGAATCTAATTTCCATCCATCATAGTTTAACGGTAATCGAATAACGAATGCAATTAAAACCTTCTCGTGCACCGTCAAAAATGGGTAAAATGAAAACTGGCCACGAAAACACACAGATAAGATATGTGCTATATTTTTTAAAAAAACATTATTATCGGTCTAACTTAGAAACAAACTATTCATCCTGGAAGTTATGGATTTCAGTTCTCACTAACAAACACATGTAATAAGAACTACATAATTTGAAACTATCCATGGACGCACTACAGACACTAACAATGCTCCAGATTGTGGTGTTATTCAGGGTTTTCTTGGGGTATTCCAACATCCTCCACAGCCAACAATCCGAAGGCCTACCACCTTCGCGCCTCTTTCCTTCTGGAAGAGCAGCGCCGAGTAGGCACACTTTGAGATGTGGTTAAAATACGTCATACTTCCGTTTTTTCAACTTGAATTTACTCAATCATATCTTATTTCATGTTTGTTGCATCCCTTAAGCAAAGCAGACACTATAACTCGCAAACACTTGTCCAGAGAGGGGCGGGTAACGAAAGTAGCGCCGGCTTATCTGTGGCTTGTCTGAGGTTTGTCTGTGGCTTGTCTGTGGCTTGTCTGTGGCTTGTCTGTGGCTTGTCTGTGGCTTGTCTGTGGTTTTTCTGTGGCTTGTCTGGCTTGCCTGAGGCTTGTCTGAGGCTTGTCTGTGGCTTGTCTGAGGCTTGTCTGTAGCTTATATATGGCTTTTCTGAGGTTTTTCTGGCTTGTCTTAGGCTTGACTGTGGTTTTTCTGAAGCTTATTAGGTCATAGCGACCGGATCACCGCAGCAGCATGGTACACACTGCGATGTTCAGGCTGCTCCAGTCTTTTAACTAACTACAACAGTTTCTTTACAAACATACCGTCTTAAGGCTTAAAAATAACGCAAAAACTACATTTTCAGAGGAATTTATATCTTTTTTAATTGCCGTAATTACAATAAAAATAATTGCTTGATAAATTTTAAGACGCTGTCATTTAGTATTTAATTGCATGTTTTTGGTGTGACGCAACTTACCATGGACTACTCTAGTACTGCGCTAAATTTAAGCTTTGGACATATTTTTCAAAGCTTTGTGCTATTTCAGATCTTTGTTTCATTTATATTAACAACAGAATTTCTAGTTTTAATTTAAGCCTCTAATCACAACCCTTCATTTACTCTACGTTATAAACAAATAACTCATTCAAGTAGGTTTATTTGTTAGTTTGTCTCCGGTAAAACCTTTTAAAGAGTTCACGTACGATTTTTACCAGACAGAGGAACGTTATCAATTTACGTAAGTGCTGTAATATAATGTAAATAATAAAGATTACAAAATATTTGTTTGCATTCAAGGTTTTTATTTCCAGTCGATGTTTACATGAGATGGAATGCATAAACCACATTTAAAATATAAATTGTATTGAATGTGACTAGGATAATAATATTTTATAAAAATTCAAATATTATTTCTATAAAAACTAGATTTTCATAACAAGTGGCATATAAGCCAATGAAGTATACTAGCAGTCAAAACAATGCATTGTTCAGTTGGAATGTCGGTCTCAAACGACATGACGGTTCATTCATTTATTTGCCACTAACGTTACAAAAAACAATAAACTTTCTAATTTAACATTTTAGATATTTTGCATTCGTTTTTCCGTGATATATTTTGTCATCAGATATTCACTAAATGTTATTTGCGACCTGGAAAATGTAACGAAAGTGTTCACAGTAATGAAACCAGCGTTACTTTCTACTGATATTAAATATCTGGCAATCACATTAGTGCTGAAACATCAGTTGTATAACAGCTTTCACACAGCGGCCACATGCAGAAGGGCCGAAAGACGGGGTATGTGACTTGAAATAGTTTCTGTTTAATTCATCGTTCATGAGTTACAGATCTTGCGAAGATTCTATTGGTTACCAGTCTGATCTCCACTTCACTCGAGCACACCACCGAGGAGTCTACTGTGTCTACGAACATTTCTGGATGGCTTCATTCAGCTGACATCTCGGCATTGTCTTACTGGTAACTTTCTGTCAGACGTCTTGTCGGACAGTTGCCTGGCAGTTATATGCCTTGAAGGACAGATATCTGTCGGCTAACTGACGTGTCGAACAGGATCCTGTTGGCAAGCTGCGATGTCGATCATGTGCTCAGTCGGACAGTGGCCTGTTATTGGGTGCCATAAGCATAAGCTGTCTGTCTAGCAGTTGCATTAAGTGACATACGGAAATTTTCAATAATAGCATGAATTTATTCTCAAGATAGATATTTAAGGCCATTTTTAAGGAATTTTCAGTCATTTTAAAGGAATTTTCAGTCATTTTCAAGCAAAAAAATTTTAAACTTTGAAATTCAAGTACCCTCAAATCCAGGATGGTGACCGGTCACTGACACGCAAATCAGTCTGTACTTTGCACCATAATTGGCAAAGCTATATTACTTATAAAGTAGCAAATAACTTATCTAGTCTACTGAACAAAACCAAAATTAAAATAATTATATGCAATCATCCAATTTATTTGAATTAATTAATTGCGTTAAGAGTTTGATATAAAATGACACTTCACACAACCTGTGATTTTCACGAAAAATTTACACATGGGACCACCATACTGACGTCAGCTCTTGGCTTTTAGGCCCGACTTTGAGAACGAAAGCTGTTGAGCACAATTCCAGACCACTAGTAGTGGGCTGATCCTGCCTCACAGTAGTGAACCTTCAAAACTGCCCAGAATCTGAGCAACGTGAGAAGCCGGTTCTTCTGTGTAGTGAAATTCCCTATATTTTAATTCCTGATAAATAAATAAAATAAACATATTATTTGGAAAATATTCCATGTTTGGTAAAAAAAAAAAAAAAAAAAATTGTTTACAATTCGGTGAACATTTAAAAATTTACAATTTACATTACAAAAGATAGTATAATCATTATCAATACTTTATATCTTAACTTGAGCTTGATTTTCTTCGGAGATATTGTTTATTATAAAACAATATAAACCCTAATTTTATTCACTTGTGCGTGTTAGGTGATGTTTTTAAAAATAGTTTGTTGAATCCAAACATTTTAAAATGTAAATAGCAAAAATATTCTTAGACAAAAATTACATAATAACATGCAGGTTCTTCACCTATAGTCATAAATTTCTTCTGGTCACCATGTCCTCTTAAAGATGGTCAAAGGTGTTCAGAATATGTTTAATGTGTTATGATACATTTCAACACGTATAGCATGAAGTCTTGGAAGACACGCTCGTAATTTTCTAGTATTACTTTTTTATATACCTACCTGGCCTCTCTGTAGTTTGAGCAGCATTGAAATTCATAACTTAAAAAAATCTAAATACGTATATTGATTGAGAAACTTTGGTAGCTTAACAACATTAGATATATGCAATTTTTAATTGTTACGTTTGTGTTTTTAAGACTTTAGTAGAAACGTTTCCTATAGCCTCCTTATGTCATCAGTGATGCTTTATGGTCATTTATTAATCAAACAACTTTTAAATAAGATAATGCAAAACCCAACGGCAAAGAAATAAAATTGTATTATTAATTAGTGAAACTTAAGCAACGCGACTTTAATGTGTAACAAATTATTTGACATTTGTAACATAAGTTACGATTTCTAATGGACTGGCGTATTTACGACTGCACAGGTGTCACCTATGTATCATTTACTGCGTTTCAAACTTCAGTAATTTTAAGCATCAGCCAACCATCTATAAACAATTTTAACAATATAAACGGGGAATGTTAAAACGTTATATTAAAAAGTGAAAAGTAAATATCAAATTTAGGTAATTAAATAAGTGTTTATTTCATAAAAGCTCATTGTATAAGTATTAACTAAATATTTTATTAATACTACTATTCAAAATGTTTACAGCATAAAAGTTTTGGTATTTAAAAAATATGTCCATTTTATTTCTCATCAGAGTTTAGTGGGTTTAAGGATATGCTAAATGAGAAACTAGGTTCTGAACTTAGATAGAAGAAAACATCAGCTCTATTAAAACATAGTTACAATTTATTTGGGTTGTAAAATGTTCACTGAGAATTAGTTTGAAGACTCTGTCATGTTTTCGAAGCTGTTTAAAAACCCTGGAAAAATCGATTAATTATCTCTAGAATTTATGAGTACATACATAGTGTATTACACTGCCCGCAGGATAACTTGATGCTTGACTGACGTCACGAACGTTCAGAAAGTTTGCAGGGGAAAGGGGAACCAGCTGGTGTAGAATACACAAACCAAAAACATCGAGTACAGACTATAAATTAATAAATTCACCTATTACAAAAACATCTAACAAATACCAATTTCTTCAATTTAAAAAAATAGTAGTATACAGAACCCAAAAACATTAACTTACAGTCTATTATTGATTAATAACAACAATTTCACCAATTTACTCGCTCTCCTCAAGAATTCCAATTCCTTCCATTTCATCTTCGGTAGAGTTCGAATCCTTACTGCTGCTGTCGACACTGCCAAGTGTAATAATTATTTTGTCGATTCAATGTCGAAACGAACATCCCGGCTGTAATATTCCTGCTCTACTTTTGCAACATGATTACAAAATGGAATCCAGTCTTCTTTTCCCATGCTGTTAAATTGTCTTTTCACGTCATCTATTTTGAAGGACACGTTTTGTGATGCAACAATACCCTTAACTTTAGCCCAAATACCTTCAATGGGATTCAAGTTGGGATGATAAGGTGGAAGTCGGAGCGGTGTGTGACCAAAACTTTCAAGAATGTGGCTTATTTATCTTAATAAGTTCGTACATTGTTGGCTTTAGCATGTATTCAGTAAACGAAATTGTGTTTCGTCGTAGCCATTTTTTCATGTCACTTTTTGTTGACGAAGATGTTGGCAGTTTGTTTACGCGGACATTGTGATAGGGTGCATTATCCAATACCACGACGCTGTTTGTTGGCATGTTCGGTACGAGTTTTTCCTTAATCCACTTCGCGTAAATGGTCTGGTTCATTTGGTGGTGGTAGTCACCAGTAGCTTGATGTGATTTCCACATAACGAGGACATTTGGCACGAATCCATCTTTACCGCCAGCATGTATCATAATTAGGCGTTGCCCTTTCGCTACTGGCCGAAAGACATAATTTAATGTTTCATCTGCCCAGCTTTTTTGTTGCACATGTGAGGATAACACCTACGATTCATCTACATAGATTATATTCCTGTTTTCATTTCTGAAACGCATAATACTCTGTATATAGTTAATTATTTTCTGCCTGATATCATACTTTTCTATAAGAACAAGGCGGTGAGATTTAATTTACGCCACTGAAAGCCTAACTTTTCAAGAATTTTACGCAGCCTTGAAATCCTATCTCCATCTTCAATTTCTCCCTAAGATTTGCACTGTTGGCGCACCTTTTTCTGTTTAATAAAAGTTATAAATTATTCTTCGAACTATTTCTTCGCCAAACCCATCCAGTTCGTATTTGAAGACTTTTTTCTTTACTTGTTAGGCGTCTCAAACGATCCTTCACCATCTTCGTAATGTGTTGACCTTATTTCTTAATACGTTGTGCAGTATCACGAGAAAATCCCGTTACTTGCACCGTTCGCAGTTGCACTTGTTCAAGAGGAATGGATAACGACATCACGCCATTCCGAGCTTCATTTTCCATAAAATTTAACACATTAAACACTACCTCTCACGCCTGAGAATTAAGTTTTTACTTCGTTTACGTTTAATACGTATTCAGTTTACTTTTCTCTGCTTAGCTTTAAATATGAAAGACGTCACGGCAGCACGTAGTGGACTGGTCAAGTTTTTTGGTCAGCGCCGAGTGTGCCGCGCATGTAGAGCACCGCGCAGGGCAGCGCTGGGGCCACACTTCCTGTAATGGCTATCGAGCGAGGGCGACAGGAGGGGCCCGCTCGGGGGCGTGACCCCTGGAGCGCGGCCAGACAGAAACAATGGCCCGTTTAGAGGCGGCCAATTACCGTCCTCGGCGGTAAGACGCTGCATCCGCCGCCTCGCGTCTCCTGGTCGAGGCTCTCCCAGCCCGAACACAACATGGCCCCTACTGGTGACTTTACTGGTGCCGTGACTGTACTGGTGCAGTGACTGTACGTGTGCCGTGACTGTATCGCCCCGGACCAAGTCAATACAGGTTCAAACATCTGGAAGCACGCTCTATTACTTCTGACACGTGAGTTTCCAATAAAATAAATGCGACCATCTGTCGGGCATAATTAAAAAAATGTGATCGAGTCTTTCAACACTCACCTGTGATGCGTAAACATCTAACCTCGATGACGAGCAAGCTATTATGTTCTCACGTTAGTTTATCTTGCAAATAACATTACGAAACAAAACTAAGACGCGAAATTTTACGTAGAATTAAATAAAATATTGCACAGCGTGATAAATAAACTGATGATTAAATAGTCGCTTTTCAAATAAGAAAATTTCTGGATGCAAATCACACACAAACTTTCTGCGCCCGCCGCTAGAATTTGCTGCCTTAATAGTTAACTTTGGTTGTCACCGTCAAACGCAGGTAGCAATTATTAGCACGAAACAACAGGAAATTTAAACTATAAGAAACGTCTCCGATAAAACCCGGGATTTTGACCTGATTTTCGACCAAGAATATTATTAAAATACTGCCCATCTTGTTAAAACAGTTAACACTATAATGTTTCCTCACACGTGAGAAGCTGTACTTCTGTGACATTACTAAGATATTAATCTGAAATATTTTACAACAAATATTTTAAAACAAAGTTTTTTTTTAAACTTAGTTGATTGAAATCAGTCTGTAAATAATTCGTACAAACAAACATTAACCTTACTGCTCTGATTGATTATTATTATTATATTATTGTGTTATAATGGTTTTAAAAGTGTTAAAAAATTCAGTGATTATACCTAGAACCTCAGCCGCGCTCCACCGCTGTGCTAGTAAGCCTCTTGGGAATTAAGAAGGAAAATAAGTACTTTAATTATTGAAATGCCATTTTTTTACGTATTTTAAAACTTGTGATAATTTTTAACTTTGACTATTTTAGCTAACCAAATATAATCCAGGGTACTTTTAGTATCATACAGTTTCAATTGGCATACCAATACGTTTGGTAAGCTTCATAATGTTTACGAAAGTTACTGTATACGGTTTTATGTTGCTACACGTGGGTCCCCCAAATTTGTGACACATTTCCATTCATCGATTTCCGTTTCATTTTCACGAGTTACGCCTGCCAATTGCCGTATATCGAGAGCTAAGATGTTTACACATCAAAAATAAAATGTAGTATTTACCGGAGAAAATTTGATACTTAAACTATTTACAAAACAAAACTTATTAAAATGAAGACCAGAATCAACAGTTCGGGACTCGGCAAGAGTAACATATTTTTTTTTTTTCAATTCAGAAAAAAAATTATTTTTCGCCTGTGAAAGTTCATCGGTTAGGAATACTGCAGTATGGTATTCTGATGGCCGCTCAGGCATGCAGATGTGTGTCTGCGCCGCTGCAGAGACCTCATGCGGCCTTCCCCTCGCTGCTTCGCTCTCGGCGTGGCCTTAACCGCGTCTTAATCGGTGCGGATTTGTTGCCATGGAAGCCGCCCCTCCTTCCCCCTACCCACCCCTCGCGGAGACTTGCGGTATTCTCCACGCTTAACCGAGACACAGACCGCACACCGTGATTACGAACCCGCATGCGGTGTGTGTTCCGTTATGTTCCGAGAGACTCGTGAGCCACGGTGACGTCAAATGGCCAGCAACCACTGAATAATTCATGAGTGCGTTGAATAAACCATATTGTCGGTAAAACTGAATTATTATGTTGTTTTTTAACTTAAATATGACTTTTTAGAAATTTTTCAAGCTTTTAATATTTCCCGCTAAGCAGTACAAAAACATGTCATCAATGAGCAAGCACAAAACCAAAGATAAACTAACTATAACATGTAAAGTCAATTATTGTTTGTACATGAAACTTCAGTTTTAAATAGATTAAGCTCCCTAACCTCTCAACTATGTTAAAAGAATATCGTCATACAACTGTTTTACAATATTAAATATTTATTATAGCTAAACTACGTCGTTATCCTTTATTCGCTTCACACCATTAACTGATAAACACGTGGGGTATAACGTAGCACTGGTGCGATAAATACCATGCGAAATACGTGTGTTAAAACTCACCAATTGCAGTGTATACCATCACACTGTCGTCAATTATCGGAATTTAAGGAAAAATGTGTCTGTAATCACGTATCTGCTTCCTGCAGTGATCTTTATGACCTTCGTTGTTTACAGAGTCTTATATCGCCAAATGCGTGTTCGTAATCACGTATCTTCTTCTGCGGTGATCTTTACGACCTTCGTAGTTGTCCGAGCCTTATATCGCCAAATACGTGTTCGTAATCAGTTCGAAGGAGCCAAGCTCCGTTCAGAATAAAAAATAAACGATTCTATATAACAGATTTATTGCTCTTACATACGCAAAAAACACAGAACAGTCAACATTGCTTACAAGTTTTTTAACAGATATTTTTGATTTTTTTTTAAATTTAAAATTAACATTCACTTGTAAAAATCACTGGGCTTAAACTTATTAAGAGATTTCACACGAAAAATCAGTAAACGAATACTTAAAATTACAAACATAATAATATAATTACCAATGCACGAGTTCGACCATCTGCCGATAAATCAAAATCTGACACGCATTTCAACAACGCTGCGCCAGCGACGCGAAGGAAATGGAAAATATTTATAGTCGAAAGGTCTGTCACGTCTGGCATTTCGTTCTCGCTGAAGCCATAGCTATGTCAAAAATGCGCTATTGTAATTCCAGCATTATTCAGTTGGTGCATCCGTGTTTCCTAAAGACCCTGATTGGCAGCTGGGACTTGCTAAGCTGGGCACACAAGCGAATGCGCATTACTGTGCACACGACTTGTGCGAAATCGTTCAAAATTGAAATCTTACTGTTTATTTCAGCCAATAAATTTTTGCTATGTATCCGACATTTGTAGATAGTGTTAGTAAATAACTATATTTACTACCAAATGATTATCCCACGATATCTGACATCTTACCAGGAATTTATGATCACAGTTTTTCAACATGTAAACTAACTTTGGTTCTGTAAATAATTTTTAGTTTACCATTATACCCACGAAATATTGTTATTTTTATATACATAAATATTTAGTGGTTTTTATCAATAGTAATGACATAATTCATATTTAAAGCAAGAATTATACGCACCTGAACATTGTAACATCTCGACAATTTCTGTCACAATATAATTTATAATTATAAACAAGTCCCACTTAAATGGCGTCCACTCTACTCTCATTGGATGTTGTGCCATGTGTCCGTAACAGAGATACAAATATTAATTTCCCTCCTATGCGCATGACCTCTCTCCCATGCACACTACTGTCCTATGCGCTATCGTGAATAAGTATGTTCCAAAACATGGCGGTCAAATCTTGCGCGCACGGCTTGTGTTACTGTTACCGTTATTTTTTCAACTGTGCTTCTGGGCTTAGCTCCACGCCCATTGGCTGGGTCGCAGTCGCGTCTTGGAACCCGTGGGCTGGGGTGTGCGTGGCACACTGCAACTGAGCTGGGAGACCTCTGTGCTTCGATGCAGACACGACAGCAGCGTGTAGTATGCAGCGTGCTGTGGGGGAGACTCAAGCACAGCTTACACAGCTTGCACCACTACACAGCTGCGGTTCAATTTAATTATTGGATTACTAAGCCATCCACAAATCTTTTAACCCGAGTTTATTAAAACAAATTCAAGTGTCACCAAATAGTATCCTAATGATCTGAACATCACATTAAAAATAATAACAAAAACATTTTTGTAGTCTTTGCTTAAAATACTAAAAGCTTTTAAAATTTTTTCACACATCATTGATAGGCCAGTGCCTGTGGAATTTGCAGTTCTGATAAAATATTTTATAATTTAAAAATTATTTTACGTTTGGGGACCCCTGGTCTGAGAGCGCGCTACCAAACATAGATGTAGTAGAGAGTTCTCCCGCTAGATGGGACTAGTAGATACCTTCACTAAACATCTGTCCAAACGGTGTCAGTTTGTAGGTTAACGTTTAATCGTAATATTTATTTTATTTTACTGTTTTCCTGTTCCACCTGTGAAGTCGTTATGGCAGATTAAAAAAAAAAAAAAAGTTTGTTTGAAATTTTTTTCCTGCTTTAATAATCATAAACGGAAGCTTACCAAATGCTTCAACAGGTTTTCAAGAAGGATGCTATTATTGCCAAGTGGTTTGGGTGCTTTGAACGTGGTGAGATGAAAGTTGAAGACCACGCTCGTTCTGGGTGCTCTTCAACATCTCGAAACGATGAAAACGTTGAAAAAATCCTCCAAAAAATCAACTTGGATCGTCGTTTCACGATCAACGAAATTTCAGAAGAGACAGGAGTGAGCTGGAGCTCGTGCCAGCGGATTTCGACTGAGGATTTGCAAATGAGACGTGTTGCTGTGAAATTAGTTTCTCGCATTCACAATTAGTATCCAAAAGCTTTCGATTGAACTTGAGCCAGGACTTATAATAAAGAAATTAAAAGTGATCCAAACTTCATGACCAAAGTCATTACAGGTGATGAGAGTTGGTGTTACGGGTATGACCCAGAAACCACGCAAGCGTCAAGCCAGTGGAAGACTCCCAACTCCCGCAGACCAAGAACAGCAAGACAAGTGAGGACGAATGTTAAGACGATGATCATTGTCCTTTTGGATGTTCATGGAATTGTGCACCGAGCATTTGTTTCCTGGCCAGACTGTTTACCAGCACTTTTATTTGGAAGTTTTAAGACGTTTGCGATAGGATGTGCGGAGGAAACGCCCGGAACTTTGGCAATCAGGTGAATGGTTCCTTCATAACGATAAAGCCCCCGCACACACTGCCTTACAAGTGAACCACTATTAGGCCTCTCAGGGGTGGTCTGTCGTTCCCCACCCTCTGTATTTGCCACACCTATCCCCGTGCGACTTCTTCCTGTTTCCGAGAATGAAGAAAAATCTAACAAAGAAGCGTTTTTATTATGTGGAGGCGGTAAAAAAGAGCGTCGCAAAAGGCCAATGGAAGATATCTAAGTTGAAAAGTTCCAAAAGGGCTTCAAACCATGAGAAAAAAGACTTGACAACTGCATCACATCTAACGGAGAGTACTTTGAAGGTGACTGAAGGAATTTTGTAAAAATGGTAATAAATAAATTTGTATGACAAAAGTCAGTTTTTTTTCGTACACTCTGGTTGTGGTCTAAAGTTATTTTAAATCCAAATACGTATGGTAAATAACGAATAAGTTTGTAAATACATTGGTTAATAAAAATAATTTGTAACGAATGAGCTAAGCTTCAGAAATCGTAGATTGTAATTTAACTTTCTTGATTGGACTTAATAAAGTTTCACCTCGCGACTTAGACCAAGGTTACAAGTGTAAATCTGAGTCGTGTTTTACTGTCGGGAATAAAAATGAACTCGTAACATATATTTTATTGCACGGACTCTACAATATGTATGTCCGGCTATTACTAATATTGAATGTTGGCCCATAACTTCCTCTTTCACTCTTGAGGGCGGAGCAAGAGTTGCATTAGCAGATGCCATAAATAGACCTATATTGCGGTGCAAACAACTGTGACATATACTACACTAGTATATCAGAGCTACATTATACTCGAAAAATGCCTGGTCTATTATATACGTTGCGTTATTTTAATATTTAACAAACAATAATTTTTAGACCAATATATGGATACAATTTAAAGAATTTTAAAAATTTAAGTGTATCGTCAACAAACTACTGTGTGATACCGGGGTGTCAAATATTATTATGAAGAAATAAAAGGTGGCTAATAACTAGGGGCATGACGATTTCGCGAAAAGATTTTGGGACTAGATGAAAGTTAAAACACTGTAGCATCGTCTGTGTTTCGTTATTGGGTGAGTTTCTTCCAGGTACATATCGATTGTAACAACACCAATCACAGTGATTCAGTGCGGAAGCAAACGCGTCCTGAGTGGCTTGGACAAATAAGGCAACGACTTCTCTCACAGACGGCCGCCAATCACAAGGAAGAAACCACAGGTGTGGGTATACCTTGTTGCAGTGTAATAAGTGTTCAGATATTTTAGCGAAATCTGCATGCCCCTACTAATAACTATAGGAATTATAAATGGTTATTACTGCTTTTTCAGGTTATGCGACCATGGTATTGTAATATTTGGTAGACCGAAATGAATCCAGGTGGAAGTAACCCGCGCGAGGAGACGGGGCAGACCGTGACGCACACACGCGCAGTTTCTCGGGGTGCTCCTGTGACGCAGTCCGTGGCCACTCCCCGACACACAGTCGTGGCCGGGGTCTGACGGCGCGCCCCGTGTGTCCGCTGCTGTGCGGTCCACGGGCTCAGCCCGAGTAACACATTGCTGCGTTACGTTACTTTCCAACACCCCGCCTCCGCTAACTATTTGCCCAT
The DNA here is from genome assembly GCF_032445375.1 of Bacillus rossius redtenbacheri. Taxonomy (NCBI): domain Eukaryota; kingdom Metazoa; phylum Arthropoda; class Insecta; order Phasmatodea; family Bacillidae; genus Bacillus; species Bacillus rossius. The sequence goes on from NC_086330.1 coordinate 249,597,721, forward strand.
TTACCAGCTTCTATCGGTATGACGTCACTTGTATATGAATATCAACACACGTTTTAAACCTTAAACGAAAAAAAATAAATACATCGAAAATAATATATCGATAAACCATTTTTTTCCCCGATCTGAGAGAGTCTTCTAATGTTACAGAATCAACGTAGAGGGTGCAGTATAACAGTAACAGTGACACAATCATGTAGCTGATCAAAGAAAGAATGCCTTCATGTTTCCAAGGGTCAAGTGACTGAGCAGCCGCTTGCTCCCCCCCCCTCCCCCCGTCTATACCCTCTGCAGCACCCGGCCCGCCGCTGGCCCAAGCTTTCAACCGGGGGGAAAATGTGTCCAAAGCTGAATATTTGCACAGTGCTGGAGTCAACGAAACTTAATAACATATTGAAATTTTACCGCTGTTGACCTTATACGTATACCCCAAAACGTGCAGTTAAGTCCTAGATGACAGCCACACAGCAGTCCATTAAAAGGTTCCATTTTTGCAGTTTTTAACGTAGTCTCTCCATAAACTTATAAAAAATAATCTAGAAACACTGTTATTATTTATAATAAAATTGAAAAAAATTCCTATTTTAAATATTAAAGGAAAGAAATTATTTGATAAATTAATGAAATAAGTATTTAATCTCAATCACGGTATAAAAACCCGATTAAAATAAACATAAGTGGTCCGAAGTAATAATTACTTTATTAAAAACGGTTGCATATTCTTTAAGTTTTAAAGGCACATACTTTTCAAGAAGCTAGCTAAGTTGATTGAGTCACTAGGGCGCTCGAGCGCAGCAAAGTTGTGTGCGTGCTGCGGCAGGCTGCAGCAGAGTTGTGTGCGTGCTGCGGCAGGCTGAAGCAGAGTTGTGGGCGTGTTGCGGCTGGCTGCAGCAGAGTTGTGTGCGTGCTGCGGCAGGCTGCAGCAAAGCTGTGTGCGTGCTGCGGCAGGCTGCAGCAGAGTTGTGTGCGTGTTGCGGCAGGCTGCAGCAGAGTTGTGTGCGTGTTGCGGCAGGCTGCAGCAGAGTTGTGTGCGTGCTGCGGCAGGCTGCAGCAGAGTTGTGTGCGTGCTACAGCAGGCGGCAGCAGAGTTGTGTGCGTGTTGCGGCAGGCTGCAGTAGAGTTGTGTGCGTGCTGCGGCAGGCTGCAGCAGAGTTGTGTGCGTGCTGCGGCAGGCTGCAGCAGAGTTGTGTGCGTGCTACGGCAGGCTGCAGCAGAGTTGTGGGCGTGTTGCGGCAGGCTGCAGCAGAGTTGTGTGCGTGCTGCGGCAGGCTGCAGCAGAGTTGTGGGCATGTTGCGGCTGGCTGCAGCAGAGTTGTGTGCGTGCTGCGGCAGGCTGCAGCAGAGTTGTGGGCGTGTTGCGGCTGGCTGCAGCAGAGTTGTGTGCGTGCTGCGGCAGGCGGCAGCAGAGTTGTGTGCGTGTTGCGGCAGGCTGCAGCAGAGTTGTGTGCGTGCTACGGCAGGCGGCAGCAGAGTTGTGTGCGTGTTGCGGCAGGCTGCAGCAGAGTTGTGTGCGTGCTGCGGCAGGCTGCAGCAGAGTTGTGTGCGTGCTGCGGCAGGCTGCAGCAGAGTTGTGTGCGTGCTGCGGCAGGCTGCAGCAGAGTTGTGGGCGTGTTGCGGCAGGCTGCAGCAGAGTTGTGTGCGTGCTGCGGCAGGCTGCAGTAGAGTTGTGTGCGTGCTGCGGCAGGCTGCAGCAAAGTTGTGGGCGTGTTGCTTCTGGCTGCAGGCTGCAGCAGAGGTGTGTGCGTGCTGCGGCAGGCTGCAGCAGAGTTGTGTGCGTGCTGCGGCAGGCTGCAGCAGAGTTGTGGGCGTTCTGCGGCAGGCTGCAGCAGAGTTGTGTGCGTGCTGCGGCAGGCTGCAGCAGAGTTGTGTTCGTGTTGCGGCAGGCTGCGGCAGGCTGCAGCAGAGTTGTGGGCGTGCTGCGGCAGGCTGCAGTAGAGTTGTGTGCGTGCTGCGGCAGGCTGCAGCAGAGTTGTGGGCGTGTTGCGGCTGGCTGCAGGCTGCAGCAGAGGCGTGTGCGTGCTGCGGCAGGCTGCAGCAGAGTTGTGTGCGTGCTGCGGCAGGCTGCAGCAGAGTTGTGTGCGTGTTGCGGCATGCTGCAGCAGAGTTGTGTTTGTGCTGCGGCAGGCTGCAGCAGAGGTGTGGGCGTGCTGTGGCAGGCTGCAGCAGAGTTGTGGGCATGCTGCGGCATGCTGCAGCAGAGTTGTGTGCGTGCTGCGGCAGGCTGCAGCAGGGGTGTGGGCGTGCTGCGGCAGGCAGCAGCAGAGTTGTGTGCGTGCTGTGGCAGGCGGCAGCAGAGTTGTGTGCGTGTTGCGGCAGGCTGCAGCAGAGTTGTGGGCGTGTTGCGGCAGGCTGCAGTAGAGTTGTGTGCGTGCTGCGGCAGGCTGCAGCAGAGTTGTTTGCGTGCTGCGGCAGGCTGCAGCAGAATTGTGTGCGTGCTGCGGCAGGCTGCAGCAGAGTTGTGTGCGTGCTGCGGCAGGCTGCAGCAGAGTTGTGTGCGTGCTGCGACATGTTGCAGCAGCAAGCGCTGGGCGACTTTCGCTCCCACGAAATCGTGATTTTTTAATATCCCAAAAATTTGTTTTAAACTGAAATTTAGTACTGTAGTAATACCATAGTTTTCTAGAGTAGTGTGAAAAGATAGCCTCAACAAACATGGTAAGACACAACGAAAGCATGCATTAAGTCCTAAATAATAGCTTCTTGGACATTCCAAAATATTACATTCCTTAAACGTTATTATTATAGTGATCTTCAGTAAACCCAACCATAATTACTACTAGAAAAACATTTTCGACGCGATATAAATGAAAAAGAATCAATTTGTTTGACTAAATATGCACTATATTCAATAATATTAGTACAAAAGAGTTTCTTCATGTTTACAAAGAATGATATTACATAATACATAAACATAAAGAGTCCACTGTGAAAATTATTTCAACATACGTAGTTGTATATTTCTTAACTTTTAAATTGTTATAATGTTTGAAAGCCTGGTACAAGAGAGCTGACCGTTCCAAGCTGCTGAGTGGGTACCTTCCTGCAACGGTGCTGAAGTAGTTAGGTCGGAATGATTTTAACGCTTAGGAAACAAAGGCTGTTTTACATATCAAAAGTGTATTACGGCAAACCTAGATAAAAATGCAGGATATGATTTGCATAGGTAAAATGGTGTTATAGTATTATTCACTCTTTAACCTAAAAAAAAATTATAATCACAAATAATGCACTTATCACTGGGACCAATAGCGTTATTTCTAGGGACAACATTTGTTATGTTTTCTTGTAAATGTTCACCACGAGCCGTGGGCAAAATTATGACAGACTCGCGATTTCGTTCCAAACTAATGCAGTTTTATTCGTTTAACGTACAGCAAACTTAGTTTATTTTTTTCTTCTCGCGCCATACTGCTGCGGTAATAAGAAAATTAAATAAATACCGACCAAGTTTGTTCCTTTACTATGGTGGAACAGAGCTGACTCAGAAATGATTGAATTACCCGCAAAGATATGATAAACTGACGAAAGGTTATCGCTTGATTAGAAGACCCGTACGTGACTAAATAGAAAGGATAGTATTTCTGGGACAGTCACCCTTTCGCCGCATGGGTCATAAACGACGGTCAAACTCTTGCAAAAACACCCGCCCGACTCTTGGCTACTCTAGGGATCCAACGAAGTCAGCTATCCGACACACAGATACAACTTAAAAAAAAAAAACTAAATCTTTCATGCTAAATATTTTACAATAGAACTCTTGGTTTATTTTTCAGAAGTAATATTTAGTAATAATATTATAAAAGTAATAAAAGCTCTGACTTAGCACTTAACGAGGTAGCCATTGCGTCATTTTTGATATAATCCTAAATTTATTTGAATAATTGAATTTCTTGAAATAGTTTGGAATATAGGCATATTAAAAAAGTTCCATTTCCCAGATCGAAAATAAAATGATGCATAAGAAATATAAAAAAATACATTTTTTATTTAAATAATATCAAAATTTAAATAATAATATTTTTCTAACAAATTATTTAACTAGAGATAGAAAAACAAAGTTCTCGCAGAGTTTTAGATTTAAAAATTCCAAACAGAAATCATTTAGTGTTGATTTTCATGTTGTATCAAAAATCGTTCATATAAGAGAATCAATAGAAAATATATTTTGAAAGCTGTAACTCAAATACCCTCTATCATACGAATGAGGTGTGAATAAGACCGCGATGTCGCGCCGGCCGTGAGAGCTCGCAGTGCGACAACACAGTGACGCTCGGGCCGCTCTGGTGAGCCACTTATTGCGTTACACTTTTTATAAATATACTGTCTTGAGGATAAAAGAACACCCTAAAAATACGAAGAAATATTTTGCCTTGGGCTCTTCATATTTGTATAAATAGTATTGTTAACTGGGTGCCAGAGATAAAAAAAAAATTTCATAAATTAATCGATTTAAATCTTATTTTTAATGTTAACACTCGGAATATTTTTCAACCTAAGTGTGTAAAATAGTGTTTATAGATTATTGTGGTTTGATTATGGAGGATCTACGTTAAAAACTGGATAAATGGGAAGCATTTTAATGTACTGCTTTAAGTCGCTGTCATCTAGGAATTAACTGCGCGTTTTCGGTAATACGCACAAGTTCTACAGTGGTAAACTTTCGGTATGTTGTTAAGCACAGTTGACTCTACCACTGTGCAAAAATTCAGCTTTGGGAATATTGTTCACATGTTTGTGCCTTTTTTTTTTCTGTGTGTTCGTTTCCCGGACTGCACAGCACGCTCTTCTGTACAGCCGGCTGCTCTGTGCGCGCCGCGGGCCGGTGGTCATCTGCACGTGACCGGAGGGGGGGGGGGGGGTTGTTTCGTAAATATTTATGGCGAGATGTGGGTTCGCGGCGACGACTGAAGAGGGAGGGGGTGGGATTGGGGGACCGGTCGACAAAGCGACGGAGGGGCGGCGCTGATTGGCCATTCATCTCCGGGACTCGGCCGGCCGCGGCCTGTGCAGGGGGGGGGGGGGGGGTTGGTACAACTGATCCGCGGTGGCACGCGCCGTGGTGGCTGCCCTGCTTCACTTATTGCGTCCTGTGTTCTGCCGCCATTGCTGCAAGCCGCGTATAGGCGTGACTGGCAATACTCGTGTAATGGCCTAACTCTTATCACCAGTCAAACCTTATTGAATGTTATATGCATATCTAACATATTTCAAAAGACGCACAGATGGGTACTTCACATTTGATGTACTCAGAAGTGACGCAGAGTTTCTGCTTACTTTCTTAACGCAGCTGGATGCGTGGCGGTGGTTTTGGTGAGAGTGGCGACCTGTTCTAGTTCCAGTGGGATACGAGCGTTGATACGCATTTTTTGATAGACTTGCAGTAAATTTAAAGTTTTTGTATTTATATACGCGCTATAAGCTAAACATGTTTTTAATCAAATACAATATATTATTTTATAACATGTAGCAAAAAATTTAACAAATTGATTACTTAACTTTTGACGCGGAAAAATATTTTACAGTACAATGGATATAGAGTTAGGTGTGTGTGTGTGTGTGTGTGTGTTTGTGTGTATTTGTGTGTTAGCTGAAGTACTTAGTATTGGTTGAGCTTTGCGCAGTGAAAAGAGGTTTTTTTTTGTAGAGAAAAGTTAATTAGAATAAATTTGCATACATACATGTAATGTTTAATTTCAGAAATTATACTCACTGGAGAAGGGGTATAAAATCTAGACAGTAATTTTCATCTTGTTTTGAAAGTAAATTGTGCGCAACTTCAGCAACAAGTATACAAATGGTTTCTTATGGTCGAAATTTAAATAGGATGTTTATGGGAACAGTATGTACACAGTATGCTCCCGTTCTCTGTTATCAAAATAAGATTTCCAATGTTATTTTTGAAATGTTTTTAACATTTCATCAAGATTTTCCAAAATTGTGTTTTTTGGCGAAATGTTATGTATGCAGTGACATTTTTCTTGTTTTAAAGGTTAAGTGTGCAAATCAATCACTTTGATTGTGTTTGTAGAATTTATTTTAATTTCATAAAAAAAAATAAAGTAGTATTACCATTTAATGTAAAATAACTAAACTTACGGCTGGAATATGTATTTGAAATTATTATATCAAAAAGTTAGTAAATATAAACGTTATATTAAATTTACTTGAAATTATAGTGTAAAAAAATGGCAAATCAAGGTAGTATATAAAGTGGTGAAAATTTTTTGCCTGTGATGAGATGAGAAACAAAGGACTTGTAGAACAAACCACGCACTGAACCACAGAGTTACACAGGCACGATGAAAGTTGGCGAAGAATAATGGTTAACCAACGTTGTAATTACAGGATTACAAAGTATTTTCAAAGTTGGAATAATTTATTTTTGTGACTATTAACTTTTATAAAGATTATTCAGGATAGTTTTTCTGTCACAAAGGTTTATTTGGCACACCGGTGTGATTGGTGAGTCCCCGGGTGCTCATGGAAGGGAATGCAGCCACGCGGTGGTCATGTGGACGACTCGGTTCGCATGCGCTTTACAGACTTCCTCGGCGCGCGCATTAAATTGCCTTTCCGTTGCCTACTAAAATATCCCCCTTCGTGCGCCTATATAAATATAAATGAAACAAAGTACAAATGAATATATGCTTAAAATTAAATAAAAATTAAATATATATATATTACTGCACTGAAAATGTATCCCATGACGACCGGGTTCTACTGATTTCAGTTTCAAGAAGTTTCATAAATCACCCCAATAAATACTAGCTGGTTTCTTACTGCAGGCTTAGTAATTATTTTACCATAAAAATAGTTTTGGAAACACATTGGCACTATGGTTGTTTGACTGTTTACTGAGGACGGGTTAGGATGTTTAATATATTTATTGAAAGTAACCTTAGATACAATTGCATATATTTTTTTACCTGAATTTTTAATTCAGGAATATAGATGCCCTGGAGCCAAAATTGGTTGGTTTTTCAATCATCCATATTAAAAATGCTATCAATAAACAAAAAAAAAAGGTTTCGATAATCCCAACTTCATGCCAATCCTTTGGCCAAGCTTATGAGTTTCACAACAGCCTGTCTGTTCCAGAACAAATCATGCTGCTGATAGTGACTAAGACCAAACTAAAATCAATATAACAAAAAATGTTATCTGAACAATACACGTTTCAATATGTAACAATTTTAAATATTGCATATTTTAAAATAAATTTAATTAAAAATTTTTAAAACACATTTGATTTTTAAGGAAACAGTTCTTAAATTAATTTAGAAATTAATTATTATGTTTTCAGGATTTCCGCGTGTTTAATGTATCTTTTAAAATTTAACAGTGCATATACTTTATTTTTCAGCACGTTACGAAGAACCGTAATTAAATACATACTTTCCGGAAAGAGAGACTACTTTTAAGTAATCTTATATGGGGAACACAGATTTTAAAAATATATTTTGACACACGAAATTGCTTTATGGCACAGAGAATCCTCAAGAACAGATAAAAATATAAAAACAGCAGAAACACGAATAAAAAACTAAATCAACTTTTGTAAAAAGTTAAACGCCTAGACCGAACAGAGAATTCCGTGGAAGAAACCATAACGGAAAATATCTGAGCTCAGGCGAACACAGCGGGCTGACAATCATGAGGCAGTTGCAACAAGAACTGTACTACAGTTTAAAAAAAGTATTTAAATCACAGCGAAAAATAGACGAACCCAATGATGATGCTAAACAAAAAATATTTGTCCAGAATTTTATATTAAGAGTAAGAAACTGCTGGACTATAACTGAATATAATTATATATTTCTTGACCTAACGATAAATACACGAAAAAAATATCATTACACTGACGATGGGTAATTTGAGACACAAACTTCACGAAAATTTTCAATATTTGGGCCTAAGACACTTACACAAATGTTTAATTTGTAATTTCATATATATGTATATATAATTAGGATGTTTTGGTTAAGTAAACAGGCCGTTAAGTACCACGAAAGTCAACTCGGGAGTCATGCAGCCACCTACTCCTTGCTGTATTGCGGGTAGTCTACCACCCAGCTACCTGGCTCGCAAGTCAGTGTGAGATGGTAAGTGGAGAGGACGAACAGTCCAGTCAACAGCGTGTCTCAGTACCAAGAGCGAGCAGGTGAAACTCCGCGCTGACACAGGGCGGGGCCTAGACGCTTGGACGCGAACAGGTAAGGGAGACTCATCTAGGCTTCCTCTTTGCCAATCGCAGGTGTAGCTGCAAGCCAAGCAAAATTAGCACTTATGTTAGTGTTTATATATTTTCATTATCAATTAATTTCAAATAAGCGTTTGGATTACTTTAAGTTAACTAACTTTATTAACTTAAAAATTGTTTTATTAATTTTTTCTAACAAAAATGGCAACTTGATTCTTTTAAAATTAAATGTATGTTTCAAAATGAACTTGCCAATACAATACAAATTTACGTTAATACGTAAACTGGCGTTCTTGCGTGGCGCACTCACTGTTTATTTACTGCTAGACATGCAACAAGTGACTTGAAACACGTTGGCGTCACCTGATTCTTCATGTAACAGTCGATGACAAATCCAAAATGGCCAACTAAAAAATGTAGCTGATGCCGGACCACGCACATAGAAGTCCGTCAATTGTAGAGTGTTCGAGCGTTTTTCTCACAAATACTATCCGGTTAAGTTCAACAATTATTTCACCGAATAAACACATTTATTCTTGCTGGAAACACAATTAAATAGTTAATTGCGTGTTGTAGAGGCGGTAAGGGGCCAAGAGACGCCTACAGCTAAGCGCCAGAGCCACCGAACTTTTTGAGACCTTTCAAATTCCCACAATGCAACGGGGTGCGATGCTCAAAGAATTCAAACGATTAAATCTTTGAAGGCCACGCCATCAAAAGATGGAAAATCATATTGCTACAATTTAAAAACGTTGTCAAAACTAATTGGGCCTGGTGCAAATAAATCATGTCAGAAAGACATAAGAAAAGTCATATAATTAACATCATTTAAACAAAACAAAAAAATAATTTTGGTGCTTTACAAAAGTAAAAAAAATAAAATAGTGCGGCGGGAAACGGTCTTTGAAAAAAAAAAGAAAAACAATAATAACACTCTGAACTGATGCTCCAGTACAACGGTACTAGGAAGGCCTAATTCTAAGGAAAATTAACAATGTTTGAATATTGTATGCAAAAAAAAATCGAGATCATTGAAAATATAGTAGATATTGAATTATGTACTTTTAAACATTTGCAGCTTTTTAATTGCTGAATTTTATTATTATAGACATGATCATTTAGTACTATTAATATTTGTAATTCCTGAGCTAAAATTTGTTTAGAAAATGATAAAACGTTGTACAACAAAAACTTCCAATTTACTTTAAAAATTACACTAAATATATTGATAAAAATTTGATAAAGGTGATACTACATACATGTGTTTTATATTGAGCTGACGTTAATGAATTATAAAATTTTACCCGTATTCATTTTCATGTTCTAATAATCTCACGTTACTGTATTCAAAGAAAACACGAGTAAAATCACTGAAAAAACCATTACAAGCACCACCCATTCCCACCATGTTTAAAGTTTAACACACGAAAATATACTTCACTGAGAAAAAGTCTGTAGAGAATCCAATCAAATGCTGTTCCTGCATTTGTGTCTCGGTAATTTACCTTCGTCTTACTCCATCTGAGGAATATAATTTTTTCATCTGTGATTGTTAATAATAAGGAAAGAAATTAAGAACGTCTGGAATTTATTATGGAATTAAAATCTGCTGAATATTTATAGTATTTCAAAACCATTTTTCTATAGAGTTTTGGCGTGGGATGTCAGATATTTTATAATATCCAGCAATGCTCCACACAAAGCATCGCTATGCGTCAGGGGAAGGGGAAATGACAAATTTAATCGTCAGCGAAAGTTCGTGCGGCAAAGACTAGAATGTGCATATTTGTTTCATTATAATTAATTCCGTGGCCCAAAACTAAACTGAATTGTTAATAAACTGTTGTGAATGTGAGCAACACCGTGACACGTGCAGGTGCAGAGCTGGCTGGCGACTGCCGCAACATTATATGCGCCGCGCGCGCCTGGAAGATAACAAGGATTGTCGCTTTCCCCCCTCCTTCCACCACTACCCGCGCGACGCCACGCCTTTGACACGTAACTGACACCTGACAGCTGCGGAGTTACGCGAGCCGCCGACACGTGTTTCGAGAGATTTCTGCCGTCGGGTCGGCGCTGAATGACGCGACTGGCCCCGGCCGCGCTTGTGAGTTCTGGAAATTGCGGCTGATATATAAAACGAGGACGGCGGCCTGTGAGGGAGAGTGGAGGCAGTGAGAGTTCAGGCGGGAGCTTTCCCGCGGTGGAGTTTCCGGGGCGATAGTGCCGCGGGTGCGGCAGAGTGGCGAAGTCCTTGGACGAAGGTTCCAGGACGAAGAGTTCAGTTCCGGGCGATAGTGTCGCGGGCGCGGCGGAGTCCCGAGCGAAGTTGCGAGTGAGGCGTCGAGTGGATCCTCGGCGAAGGCAAGTGCGTCGGCGGCGGCGGAGTGCGGCGACGGAGTCCTGCGACGGAGTCCCGCGAGGGGTGCTGCGGCGAAAGTTGCGCCAGAGGTGCGGCCCAGGAAGGTGTGCGGTGTGTAAGAACCGAGTGACTGGGGAATAGACATTTCTTTAAGTGTAATTAATTATTTTACATTTTAGAAGATTATTTGTTAGTGACATAAGTAGTGGCAATAAATAAAACTGTGTAGTGTAATAAAGTCCTTAATTGGGCTATCCTTTACGAACCCGTATTAAATCGCAACAATACGATACCGGAGGTTTTTTTTTTTTTTTAAGAAAGTCGTTATTTAAAATTCAACATAAATTTCGAATATTTGTTTTAAAATTTGTGTTTTGATTTTGTGTATTATTTGAGGTGTTTTGTAACAAGTGATGAACAGTAATGGACCTGTGCCTGAGGGCGAGGCGAGGCCGTGTGCTGATAGCAGTCGCCGTCGCAGCGGGCGCAGCGCGGATCTGCGCAGATGAGCGACTCCCGTGAGGCGCGCCTGGTGACTCGGAGCTGAGTGCCAGGCAATCTGCTGATGAGCCCGTGTTGCCACCGCCCCTCCCGCTCCCACTCCTGACCCCTGACCCATGACCCCGACGACCCCTTCAGCCAGGTGAGACTGTGGCTCGGGCGAACCCATCCTGGTGACATCCCAGCCCAAGTTCATTTATTTTCCAGATTTGTCAACCGTAAATAATTCATTCCAATTGTTCATGGACATAGCCAATAAACTTAAAAGAAAAATTACCTATGATATATACATGATGCAAATTAATCGTTAAATTATTTACATTTCAATATGAAACGTGGTCAATCCTTCATATACTATTATTATTGTGTACTTAAAATAAATATTTAAACCAAACAAGTAAACCGTAACAATCCAGATAGTGTGTCCAATAACTGTGATGTCAAGTAGTAATTTAAAACTAGCCCCACTTGATGCGTTCAAATAGCTGTAGAGTAAAACCCATAAATAAACTGTAACGTAGCTTATCCAGAATAAACTGTAGTACACCTGAGTTACTGTATGTAATTAGTACAAATAACACATTGGGAGCCATAAATTTCAAAATAAAGATCAGATTTTATTTTATTTTATTTTTGGTTTGCATATTATATAAATATTCACTTTACAAGACAACTAAATCTTATTATAGCACACTTAATTAAGTTAATATTTATACATATTACGGTATATTTAAAATGCCCATATTTTACATTAAAGTTGCAAATAAATTATACTTTTAAGTATTCCAAAACATATAGGCCTATATATAAAAAACAATTAAACATATTTAACTGATGTAGTGAGCCTAAAATATTTTTTCAGGAAAATACAGGTATTTATCTTTCCAAGATATTTATGCCAACACTATTCAATAAATTTGTAGAACACAACATTGACCTCTCAAAAACTCTATATTTATAAAATGTCACAAGTTACGGTGTAATGTTACTTTAGGTGTCTCAAATAAATATCCTGAATTTCCTAATAATTAAAATATTAAATTTATAAAATAGGTTATTAGCAGGAGACATGTTTTTCTGATGACAATTCAGTAATATAGTTCGATAGGTTATAAACTTTTCTTGTAGAATCTTTATTGCCCGCTATGCAGGATCAATGGACCATAAGCACCTATTCTTAATATATAATTTTGCCTAAATTTAATGTATTGGGGCACTAACAAAAATATAAATAATATACCATATCTTGGCAGCAGTTAAATCACTAGGTTATAAACCAAAAACTTGTGGAATTACCACAAATTCTAGGATAAAACGGCAGCACCTACACTGCCATTACACAAGTCCACACTTTTATCTACAGTCTTGATTTAATAATACATTGCTCAAAAATTGCACTATTGACAACACAAAAATGTTAGTTGCCATGATAACCTGACCAAAACATATCACTGACATCGCAAACGCATGGATTAAACTTTAAAAATGCTGAAACATTTACAAAATAAAAAAAAATTAAAGTATTGAACAACACACTATTTATTATTTTAAACTGTGTTCAAAATGTCTGCGTTAAATGTATGAAACTGTAGTGGAGCATATCGTATTCAAACAGAGATAAATAAAGAATATGTTCAGATTTTAAGGTAGGTAATAATAATATGCGATATTATATAGTTAAATAAATATATTGAATGTCACAGCAGTACTCTCTGCAAACTATGTTATTGTATAATAATGGTTTTAAAACTTTAAAATAATTTCATTTAATTATGAAACGTCAGTCCATCTTAGCCTTTTATGTTTATTGAACTAAATATATAAAAACAGATTTTTAATGCAAATAACGACTCATTCAACCTCAGTTATACGCATGTAAATTATACTTTAAAATTTTTTACGGAAATATTAGTCAAACGAAGTAATTAAATAATACCCATAGAAATTGTATAAAAGTAGTATATTTGGTTCAAAATAGAAAAAAATAGCATACATTTCGTTATAAAAAAGATCCCTCTCCCGTAAAACCACGCCAATTCATAGTACACAGTTTTTATCTATAAGGATACTTCTTTTGAACTTTGACTATAATATGAAATATGCTGACAGCCACGAAACGAATGTTTGTCAGCATTAAAATAGTACTTTTGGCCAATTAATTAAAATCAGGTGTGAAAACTATGGCTTCCACTGGTGATGATGACGAAGAAGCTTTGTGTATTCCGCAGTTTGAAAACACAATAATTGCGCGCGAGTGAAACGCCAGGATGATACTTAAAGTATAATGAATTCAATACTTGAGAAAGACACTCCAAGGACAGATGCACAGCTTTAGTGCGAATTCACCCTCTAGAGTACAATGCACAATCATGAACCTTTGAACCTCACTTTACTCTTTTTTCAACTATTTCCATACAGCAATGAAAAGAGCTCTTTTTATGTGCAAGGCAAAAACAATCTAAAATATTATTACACTTGGATCAACTGGTTTTATATTAGTAAATATCAATCACAATAAAATAATTGTAATTGGAACTGTAGTTACTGATTAAAGTTACAAAAGTTTTTAAAGTTACTAATATTTTTTTTGTATACTTGTGTCTTCTGTACAATTACAAGTATGGTAACAGCAGTATAACAAAAAATAAGTATTAATACAGAAATTCTGTAAGCGCACAAGTGATGAATAGCTTATCTCACCTTCCCAAAAAGTTTGTTCCCAGATACCTTTGTAAAAATGTAGCATTTTCTTTGTACTTTCTCCATACATATGGCGTAGAATTTATAGCATTAAAATTTACTATCACAAAAAAAACTTTTCGTGTTACGTAACAAGATTTTTTAACTGTGTTGGCACATATCGTTGGAAAAATTTCAACAATCGGCAAACGTGAAGGAAATTTCACGACACGAGTGGGTTTATTATTGGCGTTTAACGTAGCTCGTCATGTGACGTTGGCGAATGACAAGCCCCGGTGTGTTCCACCTCGCACGCTCACTTCGGGGCCTTCTGTCCCACGGAATGAGCTGCCTGTCGCTTGCGAACCAATTTACAGTTGCATTCTAGCGCTTCCAGTAGCATGCACTGACTGTTTTCTTTACGAACTCCGACATTATAACTGTGTGAAAAAATATCGTTCACAACATTAATGTATTGCGGCCTACAACTTATAAATATACCAGCCCAGAATATTTGGGCCCGAGAGTTTTGGGTGTGGGTTTTTAACCCAAACAAGCAATCTCTGGATATGGAGTTTGTAATTTATATAATTCCCATATTTAAGCCTATATGCATACAATAAGCAGAAAACTTTAAGTTATAAAGAACTTTTTTCATATAAAATAGTTTCTACGTTTACGTTTATCAATCTGAGCGCAAACAACCCTCCCCGCCCACTCTCCTTATGATCTATGAACATGACTGTAAGTATGAGGAAACTATTTACAACAAAGTCTAAAAACCTAAAATAATATTCCTGATAAAGTTAGGATCAAACTACTTTTAATATCAAACATCACAGTCAAATTATTGCTAAAGTAAAGATTGAATCAATGGAGGCATATTATTTTAATTCATAAATAATACTTTTACATGTCTTCGGTTGTAAAATGCATTCGTAGAAGACTGGCACGATACTGACCCAGCCAATCACGACATCCACGAAACCCCGGAGCTCCGCCCTTGCTTTTGATGCGCGTGTGGCACTCACTGCCACGAGCCCCGGAGCTCCGCCCTTGCTCTGGATGGCGCGTGTGGCACTCACTGGCACGAGCCCCGGAGTTCCGCCCTTGCTCTTGATGGCGCGTGTGGCACTCACTGCCACGAGCCCCGGAGCTCCGCCCTTGCTCTGGATGGCGCGTGTGGCACTCACTGCCACGAGCCCCGGAGCTCCGCCCTTGCTCTGGATGGCGCGTGTGGCACTCACTGCCACGAGCCCCGGAGCTCCGCCCTTGCTCTGGATGGCGCGTGTGGCACTCACTGCCACGAGCCCCGGAGCTCCGCCCTTGCTCTTGATGCGCGTGTGGCACTCACTGCCACGAGCCCCGGAGCTCCGCCCTTGCTCTTGATGCGCGTGTGGCACTCACTGCCACGAGCCCCGGAGCTCCGCCCTTGCTCTTGATGCGCGTGTGGCACTCACTGCCACGAGCCCCGGAGCTCCGCCCTTGCTCTTGATGCGCGTGTGGCACTCACTGCCACGAGCCCCGGAGCTCCGCCCTTGCTCTGGATGGCGCGTGTGGCACTCACTGCCACGAGCCCCGGAGCTCCGCCCTTGCTCTGGATGGCGCGTGTAGCACTCACTGCCACGAGCCCCGGAGCTCCGCCCTTGCTCTTGATGCGCGTGTGGCACTCACTGCCACGAGCCCCGGAGCTCCGCCCTTGCTCTGGATGGCGCGTGTGGTACTCACTGCCAAGAGCCCCGGAGCTCCGCCCTTTCTCTGGATGGCGCGTGTGGCACTCACTGCCACGAGCCCCGGAGCTCCGCCCTTGCTCTTGATGCGCGTGTGGCACTCACTGCCACGAGCCCCGGAGCTCCGCCCTTGCTCTGGATGGCGCGTGTGGCACTCACTGGCACGAGCCCCGGAGCTCCGCCCTTGCTCTTGATGCGCGTGTGGCACTCACTGCCACGAGCCCCGGAGCTCCGCCCTTGCTCTTGATGCGCGTGTGGCACTCACTGCCACGAGCCCCGGAGCTCCGCCCTTGCTCTTGATGCGCGTGTGGCACTCACTGCCACGAGCCCCGGAGCTCCGCCCTTGCTCTTGATGGCGCGTGTGGCACTCACTGCCACGAGCCCCGGAGCTCCGCCCTTGCTCTTGATGGCGCGTGTGGCACTCACTGCCACGAGCCCCGGAGCTCCGCCCTTATCTGGATGGCGCGTGTGGCACTCACTGCCACGAGCCCCGGAGCTCCGCCCTTGCTCTGGATGGCGCGTGTGGCACTCACTGCCACGAGCCCCGGAGCTCCGCCCTTGCTCTGGATGGCGCGTGTGGCACTCACTGCCACGAGCCCCGGAGCTCCGCCCTTGCTCTGGATGGCGCGTGTGGCACTCACTGCCACGAGCCCCGGAGCTCCGCCCTTGCTCTGGATGGCGCGTGTGGCACTCACTGCCACGAGCCCCGGAGCTCCGCCCTTGCTCTGGATGGCGCGTGTGACACTCACTGCCACGAGCCCCGGAGCTCCACCCTTGCTCTGGATGGCGCGTGTGGCACTCACTGCCACGAGCCCTGGAGCTCCGCCCTTGTTCTTGATGCGCGTGTGGCACTCACTGCCACGAGCCCCGGAGCTCCGCCCTTGCTCTGGATGGCGCGTGTGGCACTCACTGCCAAGAGCCCCGGAGCTCCGCCCTTGCTCTTGATGCGCGTGTGGCACTCATTGCCACGAGCCCCGGAGCTCCGCCCTTGCTCTGGATGGCGCGTGTGGCACTCACTGCCACGAGCCCCGGAGCTCCGCCCTTGCTCTTGATGCGCGTGTGGCACTCACTGCCACGAGCCCCGGAGCTCCGCCCTTGCTCTTAATGCGCGTGTGGCACTCACTGCCACGAGCCCCGGAGCTCCGCCCTTGCTATGGATGGCGCGTGTGGCACTCACTGACACGAGCCCCGGAGCTCCGCCCTTGCTCTGGATGGCGCGTGTGGCACTCACTGCCACGAGCCCCGGAGCTCCGCCCTTGCTCTGGATGGCGCGTGTGGCACTCACTGCCACGAGCCCCGGAGCTCCGCCCTTGCTCTTGATGCGCGTGTGGCACTCACTGACACGAGCCCCGGAGCTCCGCCCTTGCTCTGGATGGCGCGTGTGACACTCACTGCCACGAGCCCCGGAGCTCCGCCCTTGCTCTGGATGGCGCGTGTGGCACTCACTGCCACGAGCCCTGGAGCTCCGCCCTTGCTCTTGATGCGCGTGTGGCACTCACTGCCACGAGCCCCGGAGCTCCGCCCTTGCTCTGGATGGCGCGTGTGGCACTCACTGCCAAGAGCCCCGGAGCTCCGCCCTTGCTCTTGATGCGCGTGTGGCACTCATTGCCACGAGCCCCGGAGCTCCGCCCTTGCTCTGGATGGCGCGTGTGGCACTCACTGCCACGAGCCCCGGAGCTCCGCCCTTGCTCTTGATGCGCGTGTGGCACTCACTGCCACGAGCCCCGGAGCTCCGCCCTTGCTCTTGATGCGCGTGTGGCACTCACTGCCACGAGCCCCGGAGCTCCGCCCTTGCTCTGGATGGCGCGTGTGGCACTCACTGCCACGAGCCCCGGAGCTCCGCCCTTGCTCTGGATGGCGCGTGTGGCACTCACTGCCACGAGCCCCGGAGCTCCGCCCTTGCTCTGGATGGCGCGTGTGGCACTCACTGCCACGAGCCCCGGAGCTCCGCCCTTGCTCTGGATGGCGCGTGTGACACTCACTGCCACGAGCCCCGAAGCTCCGCCCTTGCTCTGGATGGCGCGTGTGGCACTCACTGCCACGAGCCCCGGAGCTCCGCCCTTGCTCTGGATGGCGCGTGTGACAATCACTGCCACGAGCCCCGGAGCTCCGCCCTTGCTCTGGATGGCGCGTGTGGCACTCACTGCCACGAGCCCCGGAGCTCCGCCCTTGCTCTTGATGCGCGTGTGGCACTCACTGCCACGAGCCCCGGAGCTCCGCCCTTGCTCTTGATGCGCGTGTGGCACTCACTGCCACGAGCCCCGGAGCTCCGCCCTTGCTCTTAATGCGCGTGTGGCACTCACTGCCACGAGCCCCGGAGCTCCGCCCTTGCTATGGATGGCGCGTGTGGCACTCACTGACACGAGCCCCGGAGCTCCGCCCTTGCTCTGGATGGCGCGTGTGGCACTCACTGCCACGAGCCCCGGAGCTCCGCCCTTGCTCTGGATGGCGCGTGTGACACTCACTGACACGAGCCCCGGAGCTCCGCCCTTGCTCTGGATGGCGCGTGTGACACTCACTGCCACGAGCCCCGGAGCTCCGCCCTTGCTCTGGATGGCGCGTGTGGCACTCACTGCCACGAGCCCTGGAGCTCCGCCCTTGCTCTTGATGCGCGTGTGGCACTCACTGCCACGAGCCCCGGAGCTCCGCCCTTGCTCTGGATGGCGCGTGTGGCACTCACTGCCAAGAGCCCCGGAGCTCCGCCCTTGCTCTTGATGCGCGTGTGGCACTCATTGCCACGAGCCCCGGAGCTCCGCCCTTGCTCTGGATGGCGCGTGTGGCACTCACTGCCACGAGCCCCGGAGCTCCGCCCTTGCTCTTGATGCGCGTGTGGCACTCACTGCCACGAGCCCCGGAGCTCCGCCCTTGCTCTTGATGCGCGTGTGGCACTCACTGCCACGAGCCCCGGAGCTCCGCCCTTGCTCTGGATGGCGCGTGTGGCACTCACTGCCACGAGCCCCGGAGCTCCGCCCTTGCTCTGGATGGCGCGTGTGGCACTCACTGCCACGAGCCCCGGAGCTCCGCCCTTGCTCTGGATGGCGCGTGTGGCACTCACTGCCACGAGCCCCGGAGCTCCGCCCTTGCTCTGGATGGCGCGTGTGACACTCACTGCCACGAGCCCCGGAGCTCCGCCCTTGCTCTGGATGGCGCGTGTGGCACTCACTGCCACGAGCCCCGGAGCTCCGCCCTTGCTCTGGATGGCGCGTGTGACACTCACTGCCACGAGCCCCGGAGCTCCGCCCTTGCTCTGGATGGCGCGTGTGGCACTCACTGCCACGAGCCCCGGAGCTCCGCCCTTGCTCTGGATGGCGCGTGTGACACTCACTGTTTCGAGGGAGGAACTCTAGTTGCCGAGACTGAGACCTAGTTTTTTTGTAGTTATATTCCACCCGCATCATATTAGCTTTCAGAATACGTAACTAACACTGCTGTATTAAATGTGAGAAGAAATGCATAAGCTTTTATCAGGCGAACAAACCAGAGAATATTAATTCGATTTATTTTGCTAGCCACACATTTTGTGGTGTGTCATACCAGAATTTTTTTTAATTTCTACTTCTTTATATAGAACATGATTTTTCATCAAAAAACATTAAGTGTTTATCGTAAAGTTTAAATTTCTGTTACTAAGCAATAAGTCATGATTTAGTTATATAACCACTACAAACTTAACACTGTATTTGAACCCTCCGTCCGTATTATTTTGTTTGGTAGTAGTTATAGGCCCACCCAACAGATGGCGTCACAAGTCTCGCAAAAGTATCAGTTTCCACTGTAAGAGTCACACATGAATATCTCCCTCCTTGCTCTATACGCACTGCGTGCTGGCTTGCACTGGAGTCGGCCAGCTGCTGCTACGGCTCGTGTCTCAGGACTGCGCAGGCCACCACACACACGCGGAATCAATCACGCGCACACACTGATCTCACACTACGTCAGTTTGTGAACATTTTTGTTTCAATAAAATAGCATTTCTTTCATATTTAATTAAACTATGGGTCCCCTGTTTTAAATAAAAGCGCAGCAGCCTATTTCAATTAGTGTTTTCAATGATTTACACAATTTAAAATGTTTCACATAGTTAATATATTTGAAGTTATGAACTAAAACTAAAGTGTCACGCACATCCCTATTCTATCAAAGTAGAGTAATATGTTGTGACATGAACATCCAGCTCATGACCCGAGGATGTGCTGCTTTATTCCGAGCTCATGACCTGAATAAGTCCTGCTTTAGTCCGAGCTCACGGCCCAAGTAGGTCCTGCTTTAGCCCGAGCTCATGACCCGAGGAGGTCCTGCTTTAGTCCGAGCTCATGACGTAGGATGTGCTGCTTTAGTCCGAGCTCATGGCCCGAGTAGGTCCTGCTTTAGTCCGAGCTAATGTCCCGAGGAGGTCCTGCTTTAGTCCGAGCTCATGGCCCGAGTAGGTCCTGCTTTAGACCGAGCTCATGGCCCGAGTAGGTCCTGCTTTAGTCCGAGCTCATGGCCCAAGTAGGTTCTGCTTTAGTCCGAGCTCATGGCCCAAGTAGGTCCTACTCTAGTCCGAGCTCATGGCCCGAGTAGGTCCTGCTTTAGTCCGAGCTAATGTCCCGAGTAGGTCCTGCTTAAGTCCGAGCTCATGGCCCGAGTAGGTCCTGCTTTAGTCCGAGCTCATGGCCCGAGTAGGTCCTGCTTTAGACCGAGCTCATGGCCCAAGTAGGTTCTGCTTTAGTCCGAGCTCATGGCCCAAGTAGGTTCTGCTTTAGTCCGAGCTCATGGCCCGAGTAGGTCCTGCTTTAGTCCGAGCTCATGGCCCGAGTAGGTCCTGCTTTAGTCCGAGCTCATGGCCCGAGTAGGTCCTGCTTTAGACCGAGCTCATGGCCCGAGTAGGTCCTGCTCTAGTCCGAGCTCATGGCCCGAGTAGGTCCTGCTTTAGTCCGAGCTCATGGCCCGAGTAGGTCCTGCTTTAGACCGAGCTCATGGCCCGAGTAGGTCCTGCTCTAGTCCGAGCTCATGGCCCGAGTAGGTCCTGCTTTAGTCCGAGCTCATGGCCCGAGTAGGTCCTGCTTTAGTCCGAGCTCATGGCCCGAGTAGGTCCTGCTTTAGTCCGAGCTCATGGCCCAAGTAGGTCCTGCTCTAGTCCGAGCTCATGGCCCGAGTAGGTCCTGCTCTAGTCCGAGCTCATGGCCCAAGTAGGTCCTGCTTTAGTCCGAGCTCATGGCCCGAGTAGGTCCTGCTTTAGTCCGAGCTCATGGCCCGAGTAGGTCCTGCTTTAGTCCGAGCTCATGGCCCGAGTAGGTCCTGCTTTAGTCCGAGCTCATGGCCCAAGTAGGTCCTGCTTTAGTCCGAGCTCATGGCCCGAGTAGGTCCTGCTTTAGTCCGAGCTCATGGCCCAAGTAGGTCCTGCTTTAGTCCGAGCTCATGGCCCAAGTAGGTCCTGCTCTAGTCCGAGCTCATGGCCCGAGTAGGTCCTGCTTTAGTCCGAGCTCATGGCCCAAGTAGGTCCTGCTTTAGTCCGAGCTCATGGCTCAAGTAGTTCCTGCTTTAGACTAAGCTCATGGCCCGAGTAGGTCCTGCTTTAGTCCGAGCTCATGACCCAAGGAGGTCCTGCTTTAATCCGAGTTCAGGACCCGAGGAGGTCCTGCTTCAGTCCTAGCGTGGAGCCGCGCGCAGTTCTGCGGCCCAGCGCCGTACATCTCGCCAGGAAGCAATAACTACAGCCTACAACAGGTTGCCAGCTCCGTGCGACAGCCGCCACAGGAGGACAGGGTCATGTTCCCTCCCCCCCGCTCTCCGCAGGACCTGTCCAGCAACGCCCGCCGCTAACGCGTCATAAAAAACAGGCGTCTGTAATATATGTCGCGTTAAACTCCGCCAAACCCTTTCCTCGGCCGCGACCAGGCCTGGGTGGGATTGAACCGTCCGAGGGCGGAGAGACAATGCAATAGCCAGAGGTCGATGGCGCGGATATTTATAGCCCGGCTAGGGTCTGGCCGAGTAATGGCTTCCGAAGGATTCTCAAGGCTGTGGGCGCCGGCCGGCTGGTGCTACACGCATCATTCTCCCGCCGCCCCGCCGCCCTTTATGTTTACTGCGCCCTTCCTGCTGCACCGCAGCCCTTCAGCCGAGCGCTCCACTCCGGCCCACTGCACACGCCACGTCATTCCAACAGACTTACAATTGTTTAACTATTAGTGACTATCTACTTGAGTCCTTTGTACTTCCAAATTCCCTTTCCGTGTTAAAAAAAAAATAATACTTTATCCAGGTATACCCTAGGCTCCGACGATCAGATTAGCTGCGGTATTAGCAACGTGTGACTGTATATGCGTGAATGTGTATTAATGTGTGAATGAATTGTTATAATAAAATGTATAAGTATTTTTTAAATTGTTAACGTCTTGGATGCCTTTCGTTTAAATATGTATGCAATAAAATATTTTTTAAAACGTTAAAAACTGTAAATAGCATTAGATAGATTTTAAAAATTCGATATACTTGAGGTGAATCATAGTTATCTTACGTCATAATTTTTTTTTGTTATTTTATATTTGCTAATGATATTGCTAATTGAGTTTCATTTTATTCTATTTGAAAGTAATTTTGGTTTTTCTCGGCTAATTTTATCAAGTTTATTTTACATATGCTTACTTAGTAAAGATGTATGTGGTTAAGTTATAAGCCTTAACTTCGCCACATAAAGAAGACAATGAAATTAATAAACTAAAAATATTGTCGCGTCCCAGAATTTATTGGCATAGCCGAAATGACCGATGATAGTTTAATTGCGTGTGAAACAAAAGTCATTCGCCTACAATTAAAATAATAATTATTATTCATTTATCACTTAAATTTTATATTTGCTTACCAATTATTAATCAAAATCTAAATCACTATTTGTTATTATTAAACTGACCAATGACTAATAATTGCAGTCACAATTGGTATTGGTTATTACGTGTTGCTATTTGTTCCTTGAGTTAAAGCAAAATAGATATTGTATAAATAATCGACAGATAAAACGTCCAAAAATAGTTTAGTTGCGTCAGATACAAATTTAATTTACCAACAAATAAAATAATAATTCATAGCTGCAGTACACGGCGTTATCCGGGCTTAGCACAGGGTGCTAGCGCTATATGACAGTGTGGTTGACATAGACCAATGACACACAATTACTGTTTGTATGTCTATGCTCTATGCTTTTATGTTTACCCATGGCGATCGGTTGAACGGTTTAGAAGTTAATATGCAGCAGCGCCATCTTGTGACGAGTTATAGAGAAATTACTAGCATAAAAACTTTCTCCACGAAAAACACTCAAGAGTTACCAACTTTACAGACGATAGGTGAAACAGTGTCGCAGTTTATCAACGTCATATATACCATCTCTCTCTCTCTCTCTCTCTCTCTCTATATATATATATATATATATATATATATATATATATATAAACATGAAGGTGATTCCATGTTAATTCACTCAATGGCACAAGCTAGACCCTTTCCGATTTGGTTTAAATTTTATTAGAACGCTGCCACATGTCTTAATGGAAGCTGTGCACAATTTCAACGATTTAACTCCAATGGTTACGGCACCAGAACCCAGCGAGTGGATGGCTGTCAACAACACAGAAGTGTTTTACGTAAATCCGTCTAGTTTGATGTCCTATGGCGGTGGTTCATTTAAAGAAGACCACGTGCTGAATTTTGGCATTCTATACCATTTTTTCGTGGAGAATGCATAAATGATTTATTTAAAAAGCTGGCTCTAGTATATTTTTTACACTTGTCTTCTGAAGGTACAACAAATTTTAGTCATAATTTGACTATTTTTTAATGAAATTTTTTTCAAAACTGAAAATTTTTGGATTTTATAAATCTACCTGACCAAACTATGCTATAGTATCAGGGCTCTGAAACTGTTCATTTATTTTTTTTCAATATTGACTTAAAATTGTAAGTATATAAACTGAAAATGTCACATTTCACTAATTTTGGAAGCAAACATTAAAAAAGGGTACAGTCCCATCTTATGTTTATTAGTATCATAAGAAAGAGGTCAGTTTTAAATTCATGGATCTTCTCATCTTTTAGTGGATCATTTCCTAAAGGCCTACAGGAACACTTTGAAAATGATATAAGGTATACTTATTAATGATTAATTTATTTTTAACATTTAATATCTGTTCATCTGCTTGAGTGTGGCCGACTCACGGTGTGCGATGCAACAGTTAGTATGTCTGCGTTTAAATAAAGTAAGTGTTTGATATTTCGTTTGATTTTGAAAAAGTCTCCAACTTGCAAGTAACCACTTGATAACTTCAACAAGAGCGCAGGTATGTTTATAAAATAAAGTTAAACAAACGCATAACATTGTTTACATAACATGAGTTTGACAATCTTGTGAACTAATCGTAAGCCAATGATAGCCACATGCCAAGAACACTCGGCTCGCTAGTTCACCTGACACGGTGATATTTGACTATAACTTAATAGTTTCGTAATAATAAATAATAAGTAATCTACCATTGTAATATCCCGCGATTACATACAGTAAATATAACGGCAATGTCACACGGCACCATTCCAACGCTCTACCCGATATGTTTTACAATTTCGTGTTTATGTCCTAGTATGTCTGCGAAAAAGGTTTAATGACACATATTGTTTCAGTACTTTTGATAGCTTTTATAAAGCATATCTGACATCAACTAAGAAAATACAGTTAGTATGAAAACAATTATATTTACTATACAGAGTATATTAAGTGTTACCATATAAAAAAAGTGCTCATATTGTTAAAATAAGTTACTTAAAAAAATATTAATAAGAAATAGATAACTGAAGTAATAATTTAAATAAATATAAACAAAAAATTTAAAAATTGAAGAAGACAAATGGTATTAATATGTGGGAGATGGTTTAACTATATTATCAGGTAAATGTGGCCAAGCAAGTCTGAAGACTATCCCATGGACTGTAAGCAGTAGAAAAAACCTGCCAACCAGGTACTTGGCATCTGGCAACAGTTTGAATCATGTGCCCATGGCCTGCAAGAAGCAGGGAAAACCTGCCAATCAGGTGCTCCTCCTGGCAGCGAAATGACAGGCTGTCACCACGAGGGTCCTTCAACAGGAATAACTCCTGCGTGGTTCAGGCGGATGCCAGCCTCCCACAGTGTGCGTGTATATTAATGTAAGGTTAACCAATAACTGTTTATCCCAGCTGTTGTTCAGCCGTCGTATGACGGCAAAAATTACAACGGAATTAATTAAACATTTGTGCACACACACTGGAATGTAGCGGTGGATATTTTCAGAGCAGTGTGAAGCTAATTCTGAATTTTGAATTGCTAATTCACTCACAGTTTTTTAGGGTCGACTTTCTCTCCCACGTCCGCTGTCCGGTGGGTATCATTTCACATATTTTCGATCTGGGTTCTAAGGGTGTAAAGAATTAATTTAAATCAGCTATATGATTTATTTTAACAGTTAAATCAAAGTTGTAAAATGAGTTATTTTGCTAAGTAAATAATAAAATAACATTTGCTATGATGGGTCTTTTAGAAAAACATTTCACTTTTAAGGGAAACACGATCATGAACTATGGCGCTCTTTGAAGCCTGACGGAAATCTACGTTAATAAAGAAGGGCAATCGCGGAGATATGAACCACAATTCCAATAAATTAACGGAAATTTGCAATTCGTTCAAAAAACCTTAATAATTAAACTATTTCCCAACTATCCATAAGCTCTACTACTTCTAGTTCATTGCTTCTAATATTTTGAATTATACTGTGTATGGCTAGACACAAATATTGGTTTTGCTATCCTTCGATATTTAGTGGTTTTTACTTTTAATATAATAATATACACAACTTCAACTATTCAACATAATTTTATGTTTTTATTTTATTAATAGTATTGTATTCATTTAAATTTTTTTAGCTACGAAATACTTAATTCCGAAACATCTTGTTGTAGATGCAGCAAATTAATATATAACTGATAACAATAAATTATACGTTTAAAATGCATGACTTCTAAATGTCTCGTCCCTTTTATTTAGTCCGCCCAGGTATGGCTACCTTAATGTTTGACGTAGTGGCCATTAGCTCGTATTTTTCTGGAATGACTTTCATAAACTTTAAAATGTTTTTTTTTTTGTTTGAGAATCGTCTAAATGCAATTTTTAATTTATGAGCCAAATTCATTTTAATGCTATGAACTAAAACAGGATTAAGTGTAAAGAAGCAAAATAACAGGAGTCTTCTCAGTATTCAATGTGCCCGTCTGTCGTTTTACTGCAAATCCTATGACGCGATATACTGTCACCGAATAGGAGAAGATACTTCAGGTAAACAAAATTATTAATAATTTCGTTTCGTGGTCTCTTATCATATCGGTAGTTTGGTAGAATAATGTGTGTAAGCGACGCGGCATGGCGCACCTCGTGTTGGTGAGACAGTAGACGATCGCGGCGCACGTATTCCCCCCTTACCATGACGTCACAAAGGGGGGGGGGGGCTGAGTTACGACCCTCGGTCCGCGCTCTGTCCCCCGACAAGCACGGGGAGGGAGCAGCACTTCCGCGAACACGGAAAAAGAAAAACTAAATGTGGAGTTCGAGCGTGGGTATTTACAGTGTGTGGCCAGCCGCGGGAAGACAGGCTGATCCATCACGGCCCCACCTACCCCTCTCGCTCACCCCGCACCCCGGCTACCAAGGGCTCGATTCAGAACTGCACTGGCCTCGTCTTGTCGTGACTCTCGCTCACGACAACCCATATCAGCATTCTTAAATGTAAAAAAAAACACGGGTAGGCGACATCACGATTCCCGCCTACTTGTCATAGCCTCTTAGCACTGCGGACTGCCAGGCGGTGCCACTTGTGTTGAATGCTGGGAAATAGCGTTATTATTGTCTGCTGTACCCACGAGCCAAAGTTGTCAAGATGGCGGACTAGCGCGTGTTGCAACACGCACACGCATATGTTTGATTTTCTGAACATCGGGAGACATATCAAAAATATTGGTTTGTCCAATAAATGTATTTTGATAACTTAAATAATTGTAATATGATATGAACACGACTTTAAGATTTTGTGATTAAACTAGCTTCATTATATTTATGAGGTAACATCTCAAGTTTGTAGGTTGTGTGTGTAGCACAACGGTAAAGTGCATGGTGCCAATGATCGAAACATGAAGGCCAAAACATGTTTTAGACTTCGTCATTGAATTTTATATTTTTATTTGGTATAAACTTCAATATTAAATATATATTTATACAGCATTTATCTATCTAATTGCTCTAAAACTTGTAGAACATTTTGTGTTATTTCATACCAGTTAGGCCGACAGAAATTTTTATAACTTGATTTTAAAATAAACAATAAAAACTAAAGTAATTAAAAAAAATGATATTTATATTAACTTTATAACTGAAATAAATTTACAAGAAAGTAAATGTCCTTATATTATTGATATTCTAACGAACAATTGATGGGAATGCGAAGTGGTTTTCTGTAACTTATTAAATGCATTTTATTTTACGATTAGATAACTATCACAAGTTTCCTACGTTAAATCAAGCCCATAATCTCTAACGTATTCCTTAAAATAATATTATATTAATATATTTCAACATTAGCCCATCAAGAAGGAAAAACTCATCTCATTTAGTCCAGAGCTGGACAGAATTATTTTTAATCGATGACACATGAGTTGCATTATTTCTTTCAGGTGACGCGTCGAAGAAAATTAAAAAATAAATATTTTTTGTAACACCCTTTTAGAATCAACGGCTTACAAATTTAGTGTAATTTCAGTATTTCGTTAAATTTACGACAATTTCTACCGAGATTTAGAGCCACTATACAACATAAAATTTACCAAAGGAAAAACTAAACATATATAAAAAATAATCAATAACTTTTCACACTTTGGCTTTGGTAAAGCAATTACTTCCTTTAAAGTAAAATAATTACTGCAGTGTCACAATTTTGGTTCTGTATTAAAAAATTTTTAACAAGCTTTATCCTTGTGGCAGCTAAAACATCAATGAATTAAATGTTACAGTGCACACTTCATCAGCGATGTATTCATGATTTTAAGAACATGGAAGCTTAACTAAAACCTTACTAAATAAACTATTTTTAATTTAAACTAATTAATATTTTTATATTTCACAAATTAATTATCTGTGTTAAACCACCTAAGAAAAAATTAATTACACAAAATAAAACCAGTCTAATAAAAAGAATTATCGACCATATTCCATAAGCAAATTTTACAGAATTATATTTCTATTAAAATAAATTTTGTGACATATCGGCCAGCAGAGACACTTTAGTTTGCAATTAAGCCCGCCTTACAAGTTGTTTAGTTTCTGCCATATCGTCTGTCATCCCCATAGGTATAAAAGTAAGCATGGCAGATTATATAAGTAGAGAAGAATGAATTTAGTTCTTCACACATACGATACATAATGTGTCAACAGAGCAGCTACATATATGAGTATAAATAAGCATTTTGTTATAATTTGACAAAATACTGAAAGGAAACGATTATTTCAGCAGTGGAATCCAAAACTATGAAACCTGGTGAATGGATATTTCTTATTTTTTTCTTCTATACCTCATTTGCGCAAAATGCAACAATGGTGTCTAAATATACTGCATATAAAAATATTATGTGCAATCTTAAACTTAATAACAATTGAATTTCCTTACTATGTTATTGTGAAAATCCAGAAATATTAAGTAAAAAATAATATAATGAAAGTAGGGTCTGATTTAATGAAGGTTTTTTATGATATAACTATAACTTTACATGCAATTAGTCACTTCATTCGAGATCATTCACAGCAATATTTGCCCATTTACCTTTAATAGTTAAAAATCCTAAAGAATTATTTTTTAAAATTTGATTGAATTTTAAAGTAATTGAACTAATTTTAAATGTTGTAAAACATTTATCTTACCTACTGAGAGCAGGAAACAAGCCCATTTTAAAATAATAGTAATGCCCATCATTCTTAAATTCTTAGTGAATTAAAACCAGCTCGCTATTCCAATTAGCAGGGATGCAGTACCCATAAATAATTTGTTTATCCGTAAATAATATTCGGAAACTTATTAACTTACAAACTAAGGTATATTCAAATATAGGTAACATTTTTGTTCAAGGTTTTTGTGCTTATATTTTGTCTTATAAGTTATAAATAAAGGCTACGTGAAATATACTAACTGAACCAACAGACTTAGTTATATATTAAATGTTATTACAGCAATTAGATTAGAAAAATATTAATAAATCATTTTTGCTTAAAGTACAATTATTTATAGTGTAATATGAATATTTATATAAGTGAATTATTCCGATGATAAGATCCGAACCCAATCACAGATAATTACACTACTAAATACGAGGTGCACGCTTTTCCAATGCGCTATTAATGCACAACGTAAATAAACACGAGATTTGGGTAATCACGTCAGTAAAGCCAAATATTTAAATTATTTTTAAAGATGCAATTACTCCTTTCTATGGCTATTTAAGTTTACAAATTGTATTCGAGAATAGTTTTGCTACTAATAATTTTCATTTGGCACAGCAATACGATTGGCGCGTCCCTCAATGTTTACGAATTGGGATATATATATATATATATATATATATATATATATATATGTTTGTGCTGCAACACGGGGGTCCGCCATGTTGACGGGTTCTCCCGCCTGCGAGCCTCGTGGTATTCTCAAATACTAGCGACAAGCCACAGGCGGGAGTTGTGTGCACGAGGCTACATTAATGCAGGCACTGTCACTAATGTACATAGCCTCGCAAATGGGAGTTTGTGAAGCCACGCTCTGGTTGCAGTGTAGACGTGGCTTGTCTGTAGTATTAGAGAACACGCCTGCCGCCTGCTCGCAGTGCGCAGCCAGAACCGAGCCCCAGAACACGCGCTAGACGAAGGAGGTCTCTGGTCGCTAGTGTCGCTACTACAATGCAAGAATACATACTTCGATACCGGTTCAACATTGCGTCAGAGTTCACTCTTACCTTGGGGTTTTCTTCAACTTAATATTCGTTGTGCATAGCTGCGAGACATCAAGTTATACACTCAGCTATGTTCTTTAAAAATATACAGTACTGTTCTGTGCAGTCACAGTCCGTCCATCACTGTAATCTTCTAGATTACTATCTTACCACCCGCTGCTTCACTCGCGTCGATCTCAGGATACAGCTGCTATTGTAAAATTGTAAGTAAAGGGTATAAGATGCTCCATAAAAATCTGACTAAAGCAATAGACTATTATAATGTCAGGTGTGTATAAGATTTTATCTATAAAAAAACCATTCCGGGTTGAAATTTCGGAAGTGGTAATTCGTAAGCTGTTTGTTTTCTTAATATTGATTACGTGTGCAGATTGTATAGCTTCCATTTAAGTGTCGTCACAAATAATTTTTTACATTAGTTGAATCACATTGTCCTTTATTTCATTTCATGGAAAAGTGAAATTTGAAAATGGTAAAAACGCGCATAATTGTTCAAGTATTAATCATACCCTTTTAAAATCATTTATTTCGTTTAATTTAACTATTTTCATAGAATAAATAAAATCAGACTGCGCCGTTGTTACCACATTACCAAAATATTGTTTTAATATTTTGTGAAACAATAAAATTTTCCTTTTAAATGTAAAACAAAGTTTTCCAATTTATATCTCACTTATTAATGAATCAGTTATTATCCTTAGCATTAAATATTAATTGTAATGCAATTTGTATTCCTTCCCTCCCTTCTAAAAGTGAAAAAGATTATATTAATATTAGCAATTCTCAATGTCCAATATGTTGTGTCCATGTGAGGTATGAGAACTACTGATTACGTGAATATTGTGACATTCGCTAACCAAATAAAACCTAACTCATCCCGTTTTTAACATCTCGCATTTGAAAAAAAAAAAAAAATGTTAATGAAGGTATATTTACAAAACATTGAAATTTTTAATACTGAGAGCACAATAAATTTAACGGGTTTGATTATTCTTTATGAAGGTACTCAACCCTGTAAACTAAACAACCTTATTTAAACCGATTCGGGGTGGAATTTCCCAAAAAGAGGTTTAAAAAATTTGTTGGTAGTCTTGGTATGCTTGATATATATTATTGATTTCTTAAATAATGCTAGAAAAGTTGTGAGATATTATTTGTTATTACATGAGCATATTTACCTATTTTCAGTCCAATAGGGGTGGAGTTTTGAAACTTTATTTAGCCTAGAGTGTAAGTTACTTACTAAAAAATGGTTCCATCAATTGTCGCTAAGTATTCCTCGAGCGAAGCCGGAGCGAACAGACAAGCACAGAGCCGAGTGACGGGGTGGAAGGTCAATGAGCCTGATGAAACAAAGACACTGCGCCGAGCGAAGGGCGGAGGGCTTGCCGGCTGCAGAAGGGTGGCAGGTCCTGTGTGTCCTGGAAGGGTGGGCGGCGTGAATCAATTTAATTACGGCAGGGGCGCGGACCTGCTCGGCGGGTGGCGTGCCGTCCAGGGGCATGCTCGCTGCTGGCTGACTGCTGCGGGGTACAGGGGGAGAGGGGGCGGGCAAGTGGAAGCAATTACATTTAAACCAAACGAACAAGAGCAGCTTGTTGTCGGCCGCGTTTTAATTAAACTTGACGCGCTGCGGACAGCGCTAAACAGAGATATCATTTCGTTACTGTTATTTTCGCGCGGGCGTGCGCGGTTTTCATTACGTCGTTTTCTCTTTTCCCTCACCCCTTCCTCTCCCCCTTCACCCGGCTTTGTCGCAGTTCAGTCGGAAATCCCTCAAACCTTCTCTCTTCCGCCGTGCGTTTTTTACATTTTTTTAGGACCTTGATTCGAAAAAAAATACCCGTCGGTATTTTTAATTCTGTGCGGTTTGTCATTGTGAAATGAGCTTTCTCACAGTGGAGAGATGCTAATTACTGCAGCACACATATCGCGAGTTATGAAAGGATCAATACATTATTTCCTTTTATATATTATTCTTTAACAGAGGTAAATTTTGATGGTTATCATCTCATGTAAAAGACGTAGCAAAACTATTGGTTAGGAAATGAAGATAATATATTAAGAAAAAAATTAACATTGAAAATTTTTTAACCTCTGCTTACAAGTTGGCAATATTTTTGAGGGACCAAACACCAGGTGTCAACTTGGTATTGAAAAAAAGGTCTAGTCTAATCATTAACCCTTCCTTAGCCTAATGATCTTATCAAACATGAGGATACGAATAAACCAAATAGGACAATTCATGTAACATATTTAAATATCATCTATAGGTAATGTCTAAAAGCAAACATTTACTTTCAACGGACAGCTTAAAACACAGCAATTCTTAAAAAATGTGTTAAAACACAAAGGCGAAAAAAAATATATATATATATATATTTCAAATTTATATCTTGTTTTGATCGGCTTGGTTCAAGTAGGTGACAGATTTTAATGCACAAATTTTATTTCGTGACCGTTGTCTGGGAAGCTGTGAAATTCCCAACTTGTTGAATTAAATAATACACGAGCTGTTGAACTGGCCCGGGGGAATAGCAGAGGACACACAGCCCCAGTCCTGGTCGCACCAAGAGCTCAGCAATGAGCTGGGGCACAGCGAGGCACAGACACACGGACACACAGTCTGTGACGGGGGCAGGGGTGGAGGTTGTGTCAGGGAACAAACAGGAAGGGATAATTCTCCCTCCCCTCCCACGTCCACCGCGCGGCAGTAAATAAATATGCCGCTTTAACGATCGGCCGGACAAATAGGTGGGCCGCGGTGACAGGTCGCAGACCCGTGCTTGATTCCGGCGGATGCCATTGGCCGGAGGACGCGACCCGCCCCCGAGGCGCAGTAACGACGAGGCCATAACGCGGCGCTCCGTCGTCTCCCAGGGAGTTACTGCCTGTGCCCGAACCCGCGCGGCCATTTCGAGCCCGCTCACACATTTTACACGCCTTCGCACAGGCACCAATAAGCTACGAGGCCGTATCAGATAATATCACAACATGTTATACTTATTGCGTCGAGTACTCCACGATAAATGAGCTCATGTTCGCTTAATGATTAGATTACTGTTAATTCTGGCGTGGCGTGAGGAATGTCAAACCAGCACCTGTTTTCTCTTTTCAGGAATTGATCGCTAAAGCCTTTTACACAATGACAAAATAAATATTATATAAAAACCAATATATGGACTATAATTATTTTATAATAGATGTATAATCAAGGTACCAATGCTGTAATGGAACAAATGTGAGAAAGATCATTCTGAGATTTAGCTGAAAAATGAATGAGCGTCGCAAAAACATAAAAAACTCTAAAATTGAAAAAAATAATATATTTTATGTTTTGAAATAAACATTACCAAAACGACTCTCATTAAAACAAGTTAATTAATAATAATTCATCAATATTGAGTTAAGTGGAATGTGATTCTTAAGGACATAACTGTGTGTTTAACTAAAACCATACAGGTAGTTACCATGTATTAATTTTATGAGTTAATTTATGAATATATTGATGAATGATGTAAAATTATTCCATTATATCTTTACTTGCCAATTTTAATGTGTTTATGCAGTAGGTACCTAATTGTGGAGTACTAAATAAACTAAAAAAATAATTGTATTTGTATAGAATATTATGCTAGTGTATTTAAATTTGTAAGTCAAAAAGTGTAATTTAATGCATTGGTTGCAGAAATAAAACATAGGTATTAAAAAAAATTATGTTTTAAACTTGTAGGTCACACTGTTTTTCTAAATATTTCTCTGTTAATTAACACAAAAGTAGTAATTCTTTCGTGTATAAAATAAAGTAACAAATTATATCATTTGTTTGGTTTAGCCAAAAATATAAAGTCGGAGTTAAAAAGAATTTTTCTTCTTTGCCCTTATAAGTCCGGCTTCGCACGGATGTGATCTATTAATGTGGCTCATTTAGATTTAATAAATCAGTACATACAAGCATCAAGCGTCTTTTTACAACTTGCTTACCAAACACAGTGATTTCTCTACTATGTTTTAATTTAGTATGAATGTATTATACAAATGGACCTTCCGGAAGAAGTTCTCTAAATAATTATTGTTACAACAGCATCAAAATCCTTTAGGTAGTTAAGAAGAACTAAACAAACAAACAAACAGACGCCGTTTTATACTATTTATAGATATATATGAGAATCGTAATTTATTGCAGAATTTAATTAATTTGTCCGCAAATTCATCGCCCTCTGAGATCTACATCCATCCATGTCACGACTTAGACGAACTTCGCGTTCAATGGAGGATTCTCTGGCTCTATGTGACCTATGTCTCTTTCGGTCAAGAATAAGACGTAACTCACGTCCAAAAGATGCTTTTTTCTCTATTTATTCTCATAGAATTACTTTCTCTTCTATTAAACAAACCTGATTTCCTTTTCTTCTTCGGTTTCATCATTAAGACGTAAACGTTTTCTGTTTGCATCTCTGGTACTACGGCCTATATTTGGACGACTCATTCGTGGCATAAGGAAAAATTTTATAACATTTACATTAGAAGAAATGAAGTTTTATTTGAAAAAAAAATGAACTTAATCCACAAATTAACAATTAGACCTATCATAAATCAATAACCTGAAATCGGAAGAAATTCACAACGTAAATAAATTAACAAAAGATAAAACACATCCTCAACTTTACTACCTACTAAAAATAGTCAATACTCGCAATATGTACAACACAATTACGTTAAAAATTCCTTGAAAAATATAAACAAAATTAAATAAAAATAAAAAACTAATAACGTTAAAATTAGAATAATGAAGTTCTATCCTTGGAAAATAAAAATATATATAAAAAAAACTACATCCACAAATAATCAACATTCACTACGTGAATAAATTAACAAAAGAAAAACATAAACTTATCTTAACTACTTCCTAAAAAAGAACCAATATTCAGATTATGTACAAAAGGGACAATAAATATGCAGCGACGTGTTTAATACTATTTAGAAGTAAATAAATTTAAAAATAAGAAATTGTGTTATCGTTTTTAATCGTTCGTTGCTATAGGGTGAGATGCTGCTTTATTGAAAAAATACCATCATAGATCATACATTTTGTACAAAATATCTACAATGTATAAATACAAATCTTTCTCTTTTGACGCTCTTTCCATTAGTGGAAACCGTATGGAAATACATTACGTGGTTTAGAAGAACTAAGCGGAGAAACAGACAGAACCAGACAGCGACTTTGTTTTATACTATTTACAGATTTAGAGACTAGAGATACATGGAAACTATGAATATTTTTTTACACACAATTTTAGACAATATATGGAATGCAAAATTACCATATTCAACAAAACCAATTTTACAACTACTAAATTGTATTATTAAATAGAAATAATTCAACTCTAAGGATTAGTAATGTCTTTATTTCAGTGAAAAACTAAGTTTTAAGAGAAATGTGTCCAAGTGAACAATTAATATGTCAGAAATGTAAAAAAAATATATTTTTCTGAAATTGTCCTGTTGAAAATTGCAATTTTATTTTATTTTTATTTGATGGTTGACCAACGCCGTAATTTGATGTGCATTATTTCATGGCCTCTTAACACACCACTTTTTAAACCTGGGTGCTAATTGTCAGTTCAAATTTCAGGTTATATTCGTAGTTAGGCCTACTTATCGATCTTCGTTAATTTTCAACCGTTTTGTATTCTAAGATTTTCTTTGAGGCTATTCTTAATGTGTAAAATTGTAACAATTGTCGTTTCTTCACAATAGCGTATGAAGATATCGAAAATAATAAATACATCGTTACTGAAGAAAACGTCGATGCGAAGAGGTGACACGTGTTGAAATATACGTTGTTATGGCTGAAAATCAAGACCTTTTCCAAAAAGTAAGGAAAGTTTTAAAATACATAACTAATCCTTTTAAAATATAATTAATAATAATTATAAATTGTTTTTTAAGGAGTTAAAAATTCACATTAAAATTAACTAAGACGTGATTCACGTCTTCCTCCAAAAAATTTAATTGCAACATGTATGCCGTTTATGTCATTGTATGATATGTTTATCTTAATTATTTATTTGGGGTTAATGTCTCTTGAGGATATACGAAAGAAAAACATGGAAACATAAATTTCAGCGAAATTGGAGAATAATTGAGAGGTGTACATAATTATCTTTAAATTTTAATCTGGAAGGAATTAGATTTTATTTCATTCATGCGAATGTTGTTTTAATAAATATTTTGAAAATTCAGCAAGAAAGGTTCTACTGGCATTTTACAATTCTAAAATAATTTTACGGCACATTTGTGTTAATCTTGTATCTTTAGGAAAGTTTGACTAAAGATAACTGTTTGTTTAATTAATCATACTACTCCAATTTAAAAAATCAATTACATTCTATGTCTATATTTTATAAATGTGTGTAATTATTTATATCGTAGCATTAAGTAACTGAAAAACTATAAATACGGCAGTTAACATTTGTCTCATAATTAAAAATGTTACAATATGTGAAAGTAAAATATAAATTACAAACACTTTAAAAACATTTTTGGTACGCAAAATAAATAAATATTTTTATCTGGCAACGAGGTTTATTAAAATGTAAATCAATGTTACATGTTTTTTTTCTATGAAATTAATATTTTATAAACACTTATACGCATTAAACAAATACTGAAATTTTAATAAATAGATCTGAGGATTATTAGTCCTTTTTAAGAGTGTGTATGTGTATGTGTGTTTGAAAGGGGAGTCTTAAGTAAAGTTTGTAAATCTTATGTGATGCGCCAAATATATATTAGATTCCTTTTATCTTTGACTTGGATATAGTGTTTAGGAAGATTTTTAATGTATGTCAGTGAATTCTGTGGACAGACATTAGCCATATATATAGGCTTCATTGTTGGGGCCTACCATTGAATTTTTGCAACAAAAAGGCTTAACTAAACTAATTTCAATAGATTAAACACAAAAAAAACTATTTCCCTTACAAAGTATTTTACAATCAAATGCCTCAATTGACTACAAAAAATCAAAACTCTTAGGAAAATTATTATGAAATTCACATTGTTTTAGATAAATAAGGTTAGTACTAATGGAATGTCTAGATGAAATTACTTTACAATAAAATACCAATCACACCACATATCATAATTTAGTGATTTTCTTAACTTTTTAAATAGTTTCGTAGTATTTCCACGAATGTTGATATGAGATGTTCATCACGGGCAAGTGTGTTCTGAGTTTATAACTACAGTTTCTAGTTTTTCTATAAACCATTAACATAATGTCTGAAAATATTTTTTACTTACTTTAAAAGAATAGTTTGTTGCAAAGAATTTGTTTTATTTATTTTACTTAAGAGAGGTTTAAGTCGTTTTTCATACGTTTACATTGCCACTGAGACGTCATGCCCTCTCTCGAGTCTCAAAGCAAGAGAAGAAATCGAAAAACTCAAAGTTATCCGTTGCGACGTAACGATTACCTACTTTAAGAATACACTTTAATCACTTTCAATATTTTCTGTAGTTTGAAGCCCTATCGAGTAAAATCGATGTCAAGATGCCTTAATGGAATAGGCCCCCCGACCTGAGGAATTATTTCTCCCGTCCTCTTCAACCCGATTGTGGGGTCGCAATGCCAAAATAAAAAGGAAGGGAACAGTGATTCATGCACGAGCCTCAGCTGGCTAAGAGATCCAAGATGGCGGCGGCGGACGCTAATCTACAGTTTCCGGCGCTCGGGCGCGGCGTCAAATGACGCGTTAGGACGCGGTGAAAGGCGCCAAAACCGCGGCGGCGGCGGCCGGAATGAAATGGACCATGAGCCCCTGGGACGACGCGACATCAGGCGGCAGTGAGGAGGGGGAGGGGGAAGGATGTAAGCAAATGCGGGAAATGGCTGTTAAATGGAGCAGAATCTGCTGCCAATGCACCGCTCAATATGTCTTTATCTCGTGGCCGCAAGCTCGTCTTCACGCCCCCGTGCGTCTAGCTGCCGGAGGTCTGCTCGTTCGCGGTCTAGCACATCAAGTTACACGCGAACACTCTTTGGACCCTTCAATAACACTCTGGGCGCAACGTGTCTTTGAGATTTTCATCCAATTGCTTCAAATATACCTGGTAAGGTTTAATGAATTACACAGACGTTACTGACACCTACAATGGAGGTGGTCTCTTGTTTGAAGGGATTTGTTGTGGGTTTGTGAGATGTTGATGGAAAGAATCCGCTAAGGTCTCGGCTCAAGGGTAACCACCTCATCGCCTCTGGGTGTCATCTTTTCGTCGTCACTTGTTTGGCACGTCAAGCGGTGGCAGGGTCATTTTGTGTCTTACAACCAACATAACAGTTGGATGCATGATACCATGGATGCGTGTCCCTTTGGTGCTTTAAATAGTCTACCCGAATATATTTACCTAACAACGAAATTTATGTAATGCATCAGGGCCTTCTCACAAAAATTTAAAAGTTTAAGGACGGGTTTTACAATGTCTCTTTGATTTTGAATAAGTTATGAACATGCATTAATATAAATTAGGCAAGACGTCCCAAAGAGACTCTATGGGAAGTGACGGTCACTCAGGAGCCAATGTCTGAGTCCACAGTGACGCTCCAAGCAACTCGTGAGTGAGTGACGTCTAGAGAGACTCTCTCAGAAGTGCCGTGGCTGAGTCCACAGCGAGGATGGGAGGTTGCCGTGGAAACAGCGCCTCTGGCGAGACTCAGGGGGCGGGCGGTGGATATGTATGAGTCCGGGCGATGTAAACTGTTGTAGATTGCTCGTGTCCATAACTAGGCGGTCGCCCCAGGGACAACCCTGCAGACCTCGCATGTGTGCGAGGGGGCAGAAGGTAATACCCCCTCCCCCCCCCCCCGTGTGACCCCCACGCGGCGGCGGGAGGTGGGGGTGGTAGTCGCTTCAGCAGGGTATGGTGTGTCGCGGTGCTATCTAAAGCAAACACACGCGCGGTACACAATACCCTCCCCCAACCACCCCCCTCACTCACTCAGTGGATTACAGCCCCTCCCGCTGCGCAGTGCGGGGACCGCAGAGTGCGCATGCGCAGATCCCTGCTGTCACGCGCGTCCAGCCCTCCGCGAGGCACGTGACAGCGTGACGGGCGGGTCAAGGCAGGATGAGCCGCGGTAAGACACTGCGCGCCATGCATGTCTCTCAGTGCGCGCTCCGCACTGCCCCGCGACATGCTGCTGACAAGCGCTTTCTTCTCCAGCTGCCATCCACAGCAATACTTACAAGTATAGAATATGTCACGGTTTCAATGGCATATGAACAGTTTAATTTAGTCTGAAGGTAAACAAACCAGTGTTTCTTACTAATGTTCACTATGTGCACCTTTAGTTACACGGCACACATCCAACCTAAATTCTAATTCTTCCCACACTTTGGTTAACAATTCCGAAGTAATGGAAGCAATAGCCTCTTATATTCCCTGTCTTAACCCTGGCAAATCTTAAAGTAGCGGTGGAACGTAGACACGATCTTTTATAAACCAACAAAGGGAAATGTCGCATGGCGTTATGTCAGGGGAACGTGGAGGCCAGCGAGAAAGAGCTCTATCGTCTCGACCAATACGACCAATCCAACGTTTTTGGAACTTCGACGTTCAACCACTCACGTACAGAGAGATTACATTGGGGATCCCTCCTGTTGCCAAATACAGTTTACAGGTTCACCCTCTTCTAAATACGCTCAGGGTTCGCCATTTTGCGTAGGTGGCGCTGCAAGCGAGAAAACAACAAAGCAGTACTCGCGCATGCACTTATCTAAAACTGTTTGATATACTCTTTAATTGTGACCTTGAACCAACACTCTACGACGTTTACAGTTGATGCTATTAAAATTTATAACTGGGACATTCTTTTAAGCTCATACTGTATTTTATGCTATGTACGTCTGACTTCTTGGATCAGTTTTGACAGCTTAATGCTAAAGTGTCACCGTTACCGGGTTCGATGGCCGGGCAGAATATTTCCGTCCTGGGTTCAGGACTATAGTTTTGTTATGTCACTTCCATATTGCGGAAGGCAATGGGGATCCATCGCAGATTCATCCTGCTACGATGGACTACGACACGTCGCGGCTTTCACTTTTATAATTATTTTCGTAGGTTTTATATCAATAAAAAAATTGGTTGCCAGGAATACTGGGTTCAAAAAACTATCAGGGTGTCGAATTTTGTGTAATTCACATATTTATATTGATGTTTAAATTTTGCGGGTCAAATTACAAGTTAGAGATTAAATTCAGATGGCGGTCACAGACAATCCGTATCTTCAGCATGAAACTTGAACCTGAATCCCCATGATAATACCTTTGAATATATATACTGTATAGAAGTCGCGAGTGGATAGAATTTACTCTACGTTTTTCAGGAGCGTATGATGAGCAGCTTGGGAACTTCACCGCTGCAGTGCGCTGCCGTAACGCCCTGTATCGTCTTAGTTGTTATTTGCACGTTAGAGCGCAGCACTGTCGCCCCCTGTCATTCCATCGCAACCCCCCCCCCCCCCCCAACATTCACTGCAGCTCAAGGTCGTTCAACGGGAGTTTGTGCGTCATAAAACTGTAGGGTTGAGAAGTGGGGTAGAGAGTGGGTGGTGGACAACGCATGTTTGAGGGAGGGTGGGGAAGGGGTGTTTGAAGAGTTCGACATTTGTCCGCTAGGGACCACCGCAAGTCGATGCCCTAGAGATGGTGGCATTGCGGCGGTGAATTAACCAACTACCTCAAACCGTATTAGAAACTAGCTGCAGTACCCAGCGTTGCCCGGGCTAAACACAGTGTGAAGGGGAACTGTTTAGAGATCAAATGTAGTTAGTAATTGTCTTCTTAATTTGAATGTCAAGTGTGCAAAATAATTTATATCACTTTCAGATCCCGACAGACGTTGTTCTGCCAGTCTATAGTTATTTACCTGGTCTGTATGTAATCTAGATTCTATAAAGCAATATAAAATAAACTGAAAAATAAGGGATTACTAATATTGAAAAGATTCCATTATCTAGCTAATGCTCGGCATGCATTGCAATGCCTCATTCATTTTTGTTTTGTAATATGTTTGAAGTAGTTACACATATTCAAATAATCTATCCATGTCTCTAAATATATATTTATTTCTATCTACATCTATAGTCCTATATATATATGTATCTCTCTATCTGTATTTATCTCTTTATATCTACATATATACCTCACACTATCTCTATGTATTCTATATGAGAGTACTGATTGCTTCGTTGTTTATATCACACGGGTGTTTTTTTTTTACTTTTATGGGAAAATTAATAATGATAAGGCATCTAGTGCGGGGCAACAATGTTAATAGGCAATAGGAAATAAACTTCTAGCGCCTGCGGCATTGTCAACACACACTTCGTACGTGTACTGCATGTTGTATCTAACCCCCTCCAACGCATTTGATTCTAAATTGGACTTTTAGTAAGGATCCCTAATGTTATTGATAATATAATATAGCCTATAGCCTTCGTCGATAAATGTACTATCCAACACTGAAAGAATTTTTCAAATCGGACCAGTGGTTCCTGAGATTAGCGCGTTCAAAAAAACAAACAAACTCTTCAGCTTTATAATATTAGTATAGATTTTAACCTGGGCTGGCGACTTCTATACAGTATATATATTCAAAGATAATACTATTGTTGTATATGCACTCTACCCTTTTACCCGCGTGTTTGATTTATCTGAGATTACTCACATGTTTATTTCTCGTATTTTATGTCAACTGAGTGGCTGTGATGGTGATGGAAACGCCCAAACAATAGTCTTGCGTCATTAAAAGGAAAAATACGTTTACGTTTATGTAATTATGAGAGAATATGCTGCAGAATTTGTGAATTTAGCACCCACAATAAATTGTAAATAATAATTTGTGCAAAAAATGACATAATCACAGATAATATGAAATAATGACAGATAACAGACAATACGTCTTCTTTTCTCTGTTTTCAATAAAAATATTCCTACAAAGTTATAGTTCTTAAATAATAAAAAATATTTTTTTACTGAAATATTAGCAATAACAAATCATAATAGCATGAATTCAGTATTCAAAGAACCTCAAAAAATGTTTTTTCCAGAAACGAAAAATATAATTTGTAAAACAATAAATCAATAGGCCTATATTTAAAAAAGTAGTTAGCTACTAAATATATTTGAATATATAATTTTTTGAATATTATTTATTTGAATAACACTAATTTCGACAGTAAGTTTTAAGGTAATATTTAGTGATAAATACTCAGAATTAACACATTGTTTAAAACAATTTATAACCGTTAACGGAGTTTCAAGGAAAATTGTATGGTACCTCCAACCTAGACTATTTTGCCCCTATGTTACAATTTTACGTTTTCTGTGGGAATATTGTTTTGACAATCAAAAACATTTTCGTCATACTGACATTATATGGTAAGAGTTCTCACAAGATTTAAGTTTTTCACACGCTAAAATAATGTCATTCTTTTTCCTTTTTTGGAAAATTATTTGGTTATTTAAGTCTTTTATTGTCTAATCCAAGCGAGATAAGTAGCGAAAAATGGTCAAACTTAAACAGTTATTACTAAGAAAGTCTTATGAGAAAATTAATTTTGTTAATGTTTAAGGACGTACATTAAAAGGGAATTAATTAATATGATATGCCTAGTAACCAATATGTTTCTTAGTAAACATTATACAGAATTTCGAGAGAAATAGAATTTTATTAAGTGCATTTAGAAACAATAAAAACTTAACTAGATGATATGCCTACTTATCGAGTTTATATTTCATTACTTGGTTGTTCAGATAAATATTTCTTTCTTATTATTTATAAATTAATTTTTTATATTTATACAATTACGCATTTGCTTTACATAAATTTTATCACTCCATTCCAATCTTTATTTTGTTCGTTACAAAACACAAGTTTTTAAAATTTATATTTTAGTGTTTTTTTGAAACCTAACTCAAAATCAAACGTAGGCTCGCATGCACTCCACATTGCTAGAAGCATATTTCATTTTCGTTCTATCCATATGTTTTAAATTGCCATGAAATAGTTAGCAAACTCTGTTATAAGGATTTTAACTAAACTGAATTTGGCCAGGGAATGAGTTTTGGTAACAAGTGAGAAAGGTAACCGAGACAGTTCG
The DNA here is from genome assembly GCF_032445375.1 of Bacillus rossius redtenbacheri. Classification (NCBI taxonomy): domain Eukaryota; kingdom Metazoa; phylum Arthropoda; class Insecta; order Phasmatodea; family Bacillidae; genus Bacillus; species Bacillus rossius. Next base: position 249,640,407 of record NC_086330.1, read on the forward strand.
ATCATGCGACAAGTGCAGTTAAATTTTTGAGGTCAGCCTTTTCCTTGGTTGAGTGTTATTTTTTATCAGTAGTGTTTTTCTATGATTAAGAACTGGTGCAGTTGCAGAACCAACATTTCTTTCTCTTAAAATTTTCTGTAGGCTACATCTGTACAATCACTAGTGCCAAGCTGTTTGGCTGCCTCACTAGCTGAAATAAAATAATAAATAAATCTTATATGATAATTCATATATTAGTAATATAATTAATCTTAAAACAAGTAGCAAATTTAAATGTTTAAAATTTTATTCTGGTGTTATTACGTGTGCAACTTCGGAAAACTACAAGTTTTAAAAAAAAAGGTGTTATTTTTGATCTTAAAATTACTAACTATTTCTTATTTCAGCGTTTATAAATAATATTAATATGCTCATCACTGACTCACTCACATTCTCACTGACTGACTCTGTAACACTATATTAATTCTGTTTTCATGCGCTTACCGGGTAACATTTTCATTGCTTTTTGCTATCATGATCCTCCCAGCATTGCTGCCGAGTCCGTGGCGCGAAGATAACATGCCTGGGGGCGCAGCGTCATGTTTTGACGAGGCCGATAGTTTCAACATTTTTCAGCGATATAGTAGCGAGCCGTGGCTTATTTTGCCACGTTTTGGCCACGTATATCTGTTTAACATAACTCAAGTTGTTAGCCTCCACTTGCAAATATGAATCTACAAACTGCTGTGTCAATTTTCCCTCGCTGATAGGATTAAATTGATTGCCAATAAATATTAAGGCGCATTTTAACTGTAGCATGATACTGTTGTTGTGAACTCTATTCAATTGAGCATTTTCACAGATATCGCACTGCCAATATGGTTGCCATTCTGGTGTTAATTGAATCGAATCCACAGCAAAGAAGAATATTGAATGACAGGAGACAATTAGCACGTAATTTAGTTTTCTAAGAGGTTCTTTACTAAAAAAAAATTTTTTTGTAAAATATTTTTTTTATTATTTCACAAATTTATCAGAAATAATTTTTATATGAAAAATATTAAAATAAATTGTTTTTTTAAATAAATATATTGTGTTCATTATATAAATGTGTATGATATAAACATCATATTCCAACGGGCGCCACAACTACCTAGAAGTGAACACTGACTGATAAGTGTTGCTGGCTCGCGAGGTCAGGAACCAGCCACCCCCTGTTCCTCCCGAGCGCAGCGGGCTGTAATTAACACAGGCGCCAGGTAAAAACAGGAGGAAGGTGCTCGGGCGAGGGGGGCGGGCAGGCATGTCCGGGGCCCGAGTGGTTTGCCTTGCTCGCTCTGTTTGTTCAACCCCCTTTTTTACAATCTTAGCCGTGCATCGGGCCCGGTCTGGCGGCGCGGCAGTCGCAAACAGCCGGCGCGCTCCACCGCCAGGAGCAAACAAAGCAAACGCAGATACCCAAGAAAATACAAAGTGTGTAAACACGGCAACGAGAGGCTATGACGAGAAAAAAAAATTGCAAGGGAAAAGAAAAGCGATAAAAACGGGCTTTTGTGAATTCTGAAAGGTAAAATAGCACCGATAGTCTGCAAAAGAATATTACAATATTTAATACTTAATATTTGCACTAAACAACATCATCAGTTATATAAAATGATTAATTTTATATATTTGTGACAATTTGGCTAGTTAGTTATTATGAACTGATAGTTCAGCAAACCCACAGGTAAACTAGGCTGTCTGGTGTGTAGGTATTGTATCTACTTACATATCTGGTATCGCGTGTTGTTCAAGTTCTATATATATCACTGATAAGGTTTTTTTGGTTGTAGTTGGATTTTAGGTGGTTTCTTTGTATACTGAAGAGGATTATTATAAAAAAAAACATAAACATGAACTGTAATAAACGTCTACTTTCAGAATAAGTGGTAAAACCATGTATAATAGCGTCAAAAGAACTTTACATCAAACGACAGCCACAGAAGTTAAAACCTTACATATAATTATATATATTTTTGTATCAAACAAGGATCGAACCAAGGACAATAATTGATGGAATTAATAATTATTTTAATAAGCAAATATTCTTGATTATTTTTAGAATTTTTCTGAATTTCTAGCTTAGTAATTAAATATTTTCAAAAATTGTGGATTCCAAAATGGCGGATGTGGTGTCGTCAAAAATGGCCGCCGAGGTCCTGATCATATTCAACAAGCGGCGGACACGCCCGAACATGGCCGATTCCTCACGATTGGTAAGCCACCAAGCCATAGTCCCATGAGAAATACACTGTGCTTGAAGGAACCGAATCATGCTACTGACCTGTACAAACCCACCTTACACGGAATGTGTACAACACTGCAGTCAGTGCTGTGTCCCGCCACTCAGGACTGTACTGCAGAGCCGTCTGCCCCACCAGGCGGCGCTCTCATGCTGAGGCAGTAGAGGCAATTGCGCTACTCGATAAACTAGCGTTTCAGCTATGAAAACGGTACTACAAAACATTGTAGTATCTAATTTTAACAAATAAAAACAAAAATTAAACTAACCGACGCTAAGAATTGAGCCATTTTCTACGTCCATAGGTAACAAAATGATTTACAGAAATGTCCCGTTTAGATTAAGATAAAGTTTCTTCTTGGTACTAATATTTCAAAATAAAATTTTTTTATAGTACCTAATAAGATATAAAGTAATGTTTACTGACTTTTGGAAAAAATATTTAGTGCTGTTTCCGCTAAATCCGGAATGGGGAAGAATGGCAAATCTGTTCCAAATAACACATCCTTAAACCTTCCAGTAAAGGTTGCTTCTTACCATCTTAGCAAACAAATGTCAACTTTTCTTTTCTCTTGCTTAAGAAAGTGCAAATATTTACTTTTTACGTACCAAAACGCAGCTTGAAGTAAGCCTATTACGGTGAATTTACCGATGTTGGCCTCGTATTTAAAGTAGCTTAGTATGTATAAGTATTTAGAACATATGATTCATAGACGCTTGAAAATAATCAGAGTAACATTCGCTTCGTCGCCATTAACTTTATCGAATCTATGCAAAACAGCATTAACAGAAGTGCAATTCTTCAAGTGTTTAAGGTACATTGGTAATAATTTGGTAAAATGTATTTACAACGGTGTAAAATGTTTTTCATATAGTCAAAAATACATATTATAATAATTCATGAACAAATAATCCTTAGACCCATGTTAAATTCAATTGTTTAAGTCAATAAATATTTTTATAGAAATCAAAACCCAAAGGATCTTCAGCCATAAGCCAGCTCAGAAAACAGTGTGTTGGATGCAAGCTTCAGCTTATAACCATATTTATGTCGTTTATAATATATGAAGATAAAAACTCCAAAACCTATATAAATTCCAGTTTAAAATTAGAAAACGGAAATAATACCTGCAAGACATTTAAGTGCTTTCTGAATTTTAATGAACGTTTCTCACAGCTGAATATAAATAAAAACACAAAACGACAAAACCACGTATTTGAATAAAACACTAAAAGTACAAAATTTTTTTTTAAAATTACGAAGTGTGCAAGTGCCTATAAATTACCTAGCAGTCAGTAGGTTCTAAAAAATTACGATCAACACCAAAGATACCAAAAAAAATCGCATTAGTAAAGTTAAACATCCCTTGAACTACATAGTTCAATACTACATCAAGTGATCAATAAAAAATACAATTTTGATACATGAAGTTACTACACACAAAACTAAAGATTTTGTCAAAAACTTATAAAGAACATAATCCATTACAAACTTTTTTAAATCTACTGACTAAATAAAAATTTGAAATTAATAGTTCGTCGCGAACTGAGACCTTGTGATGTTGGGTGTTAGAGACGGTAAGTCCTGGCCAAAGTAAGTACCTACTAACTTATCATCAGGAAAAACCAAGCAAACAGCTTTAAGTTAGACAATACCAACCAACTTATATTTACAAATTAAATAAAAACAATTCAGATAAAAGCTATAAATGTTCGTAAGTTGCTCTTTGTCCTTAAAAATTTACATATAGAAGAAAAGAAACCAACAACTAAACCAAGAAAATAATTTAAAGTAAAATAATACTAACACAGTAACTAATAATTACAATGCAATGAAATTTCATCGACACGTAACAGACTCGACATCCAGTTCCAGTGTCTGCACCTGGTACACTAATGTTTATAGACAAGTTTGCAACCCCCCCCCCCCCCCCCCCCCCGGCAGTGTGTGTCGTCAGGGAAATGAGTGTTTCAGTCTCGGCGTGGACAAGGTCTTCCCAGCGACTGCACGCTGACGTGTCACAGCCGGCCGGCGGACGAGCCAGGACCTGCAGTGCAGCCAACCGCGCTTCCTGCCGGCCGGCAGGGACACTGCTCGCGAGGTTGGCAATCAGTCGCCGGAGCCAGCCCTCGCAGTGTTGCCACCACCTCGGCCACAAGGGGCTGACAGATGTTTGGTCCAGCATTTTTAAAATGTAGGCATTTTCCAATGATGTTTTACTTCTTTTATATCAAAAGCAAATAGTGAGACTCGATCGTGCCTGAGGTGTCGTCAGTTTCTGATTAAGTTGTCTAAGTAAAAATAATTTTGGCAAAAGCAATGTTTTGATTTTGTGTAGTTTTTTTTTAAAATTACGATATGTTTCCATAGTAATATCAATAATACTAAAATTTTCTCTGATATATTTTTTTGACATTTTTTAGTTCTTATTGAAGTTACAAAGATTTTTTATAAGTTTTGATGTGACATTTTAAGAATGAAAAGTTATGTATGAAATAGTCTTAAGTGGCGTTGGTATGAAAACGTGGCAACTACTACCATTACTGCGTTTAAGATACTTACGTATTCTTCATATTGTCTAAAGTATATTCCGCACCCACCGCTAGAATTAACTGTCGAAGCAGCTACGTCGACTAGCGAAACATTCCATTTGCAGCCCGAAATTTTAAACTATATAATAAAATGGCTCCGATAAACGAGAAAAAGATTTTAAAAAATACTAAATCCCAGATTTGGATCTGATTTTTGACAAGATTTTTATTAAAATACTGCCCATCTTGTTAAAATGCATTCATTCCTTTGGCTCTGTGAACTTTGGTTAGCGCCATCTGCCACAGATAGCCGCACCGTGGTTACACAATTCGTCCCACACGACTTCTGTTCTGTTCACGAATTTACTCCTACCAAATGTCGTTTAGCAAGAGCTCAGTCAGAGACGTCAAAAACTGCTAACCTTGAACCAAAACCAATTCAAATTTAAACTTCGAAAATACTAACCGTGAAAGAATATGATAACCGGAACCCTGTGCCAGCTGCTCTGAGAGCTGTGAGGACAAACTGCCGAGGTTGCTCGCGCGGCAGTCCGGCTTGTCTGTCAGCTGACCGCCGCTGCCACGGGCTGGCTTCTGGTCCTCCGAGACCAGCCCGGTACTCGCCCAGATAATGATGTTACAGTTAACATCTACGGTGAAAATACAAATACATAATTAACCTGGTTTTTGTTACAAAGGTAATCGTGAAAATTCTTTATCGCTTTTTGTACATAAAATATTTAAACAAGTATCACAGCCATGTTGGCTATCGTTGCTGTTGTTTTGTTATGTAATTTACACACGCAAAATATAATATGCTATTATTGTTAAAATTTTAGTAGTCGTTTTAAAAATTTTCCAATTTTGCAGTTGCTGTAAAGCTCTTGCGGATGAAAGTGCTGCAAATTAAAATTTATGTAAACATTATCGCCCACAAAATAAGGTTTTTATTCCAAAAACATTACTCGTGTCAAGAGAAATATTTCTAGATATGTGCGTACAGAGACATAAATATACACATCGTTTAAGTACTAGTATGAGAATAAAAATAAAAGTAATTTTATGTGCAATGCAGCAAGCAACATATTGCGTAATTTAGCGAACACATGACTTCGATTAGATTTTATCCGATCAATATTTTGGTTCGTGCGTTTGATTACTCTTTCTGTATTTATGAGATTTTCCATAGTTTATTACTGGAAATAATTTTTCTCTTAGTATTAATTCAATTATTACGTTATAGTTTTGGAAAATGGTTATTTATTGGCTTGTTTTAAATTCATGTTCTACTGATACTCATGAGGCATATAACAATGCTCTGCAACTAACTGCAATTAACTAAAACTTTTCTACTTGTTACAGAAAATTATGATAAAATATGAGACTAAAATGTGCTGTAAAAAATTGGAATGTAATGTTTTTATGCCGGTATTATAAGACACAAAAAGGATGTAGGTGTTGAAATTGCTTCACCTGTACCTTAACCGCATTACTAGTGGACAACAGGACAAGGCCAATATTTTACTTATAGGGAATGGATTTTGGTGTCCTATCCGTTGCCAATTTGTTGCCCAAATTCCGCGCATGTGCAAAGTTAACGTTTTCGTTGATTTCGTCCAGATGACGGACCGCGTCTGGCGCCATTAACTTGTATATAGTCATATTCGTAATCATCGCGGGACGTACCAACCGTGTTATTGTACCAAATGAAAATTTATGAATGCGAAACTATCCTGGAATACATTTTGTACACTTTAATGGTCATAACCAGAAATAATCGCAATCTAACTAGTATTTTTGCCGTATCAATTGTATCGATGGTAGCTAAATGTCCGCTAGAATGCGTTTAAATTAGTTTCTAGTCTCGCACAAGGCACCGTTTACTAAACCGGTTGCCGATTTGTTTCCTTACTGGGTTTAGGATCGGACACGTTTTGGAATACGGCCCGCGAGCTATGTTACCGTTGTATCTCAACAAGGCAGTTCTTATTCGCTACCTTACCCGAACGTCTTGGAGTACCGCCCTAAGTGCGACAAGCTGTTCTGTGTAGTTTTTTGAAAGGAAACTCTTAAGAAGATAATTACCCCGGGCTATTGCTATTATCAATTACCTTCCGAAAGTTGCACGAAACTGTTGCAAATCCGATCGTGAAACCCTGGAGGTATTTTCCTTCAGCGCTGAGGGCGGGCCCAGAAGGCGGCTAACTAAGTCAGTGTCGGCCATCAGCCAGGAAGGCGGGAGAGCGCTGAAGGGCTTCCTCAGCCCGCTCAAGTATTCATGGGTTCACGCAGCCACCGGTGCCGCGGACTGCAGGCCAGAGCAGCTCTCGGACGGAGAAGTTGGCGAGCGAGTAGCGTCGAGCATGTCCCGAGAAACTCAGCGCAAACTCCCCGAGTCCCGAGAGGACCAGCGTACCTCATCAGTAGGAATGTCGCTCAAATATCAGGGACATAGCACTTGCATGTTTCACAGCGGCAGCATAGATCAATTTATGTGTTTATCACTTTTAGCCTAGGACTAAATTCATTTTGCTTGTTGTTATTTGTGAAGAAAATAAATAGCCTATAACTTAATACTTGTAAAAAGTACTTTATAATAATTAACAAAATGAAATTGATATTATTTATTGACATAAGAAAGTGATCTGGCAAGAACTTTCTTGTACACTCCAGGATTGCAATGATGTTTACTGATTTCCAAGGACTGCGCAGCAAATGGAGAATAAAGAAAAATGGCCAACTCCTAGAACGTATATTCATTCCAATGTTTTTTAACAGTCAATAATTCAACATAAATTTCTTGTAAAAATTCTTTCCTTGGCCATAAAAAAGGTTTCAATTATGAAAATGTAGGAAAAAATCCTTGGTATTACTACAGACCGACCGGCTCAGACTTACCCCTAAATGACGCAAGTTTGTGCCTTTCAACTGAAAACACAAATAATAAAATGATAAGCCGTATGTGGTCAGGTAACGAGAAACAGTTCTGTGACATTCCCCGATATGAGGGAGTAGCGCTAAACAGAGCTCTCACTAACAATAATAGCTACATGAACAGTTAACACAAGGTTTCCACGAGGCATAACTAGTTGAGCGGACAGGATCTATCCGGGTGGGATAGTCGACAACTAACTATTCCCCAATCCACAGCAGTACTTTGCTAATCTCGCTATGTAGTCTTCTCCAGAAGCTCTGCCGCTTGCAAGGCTCGAACAACCACGAGTCAGAAGAGAAGTGGCTGTGAACAAGGCGACGACAGGAGTTCTACAAGAAAGTGCTCACCCATCACACAGTCAGGTGGCCCCTCTGGGAGACTCAAGTCCAGGAACAGTGTTTGCAAGCACCTCGGGAGATGGTTACACCAGACGAAAAGGCCAGGTTACAACTTATGGAAAACAAGTACTCCCAAAATCCTTGGGAAAATGGCAGTATCTATGCTTTCCGTGAGGCCAAAAAGGTAACTGAACAACAAAGAAACCATTGAAGAGGTTTCAATTAGGTGTAAGAAGATCCAATTTTTTTTTCTAGTGATGTGGGTTTGCATGGAAGCTCACAAGCTAGATTTACCTGTGAAAGTAGTTTTGTGGCCCACAAAACGTATTTTGTCAACATTGACCCTATAATAGCAATTTTAGGGGCAGCACACTTTTTAATCACTAATAAGTCTATTTCAGTACTCTAAAAGATAATTTTGTCAACAAAAGTTATTTTACATTTTGTATTATGACCAAAATATTGTGTGGCTGACACAAATATGTTTTTTACAGTTTATGTGGATGCGGGCAAGATCATTCCTTGAGATATGTGCTCCAGTTACGATGTCCCCCTCCTCCTATAAAGTGTATGAAGTTACTGTGTACCAAATATCATCAAAGTTGGTTTAGAATATAGATGTGATTGAGTACAAAAAATTAGAAACATCCCAATATAAAATTTTTTACATAACTGTTTGATTAATATTTTTCAAAAATTGATAATTTTTAAGCATTACTAGTACTTTTTAAATAAATAAAAACTTACTACCATTTAATTTATTTAGCGGTAGAAATCTCTTAATGTAAATTCATGAAGAGTTAACAAAATTAATTTTTACTTATAAAGCTATTCCTGTGCAATTTTCAGAAACTTGCAGTTATAATTTGGGAAAATTGAAAAAAAAAGTTTCATTATTTATACCAGGAAGTTTGACTTCTCATCTAAACACAATAGGGGAAAATGACATCACAAAACTAAACGTTAATTCTCTTTCCAACTTTTACCTGTGAAAGTTAAGGAACTGGTGAAAATTAGCTGGTAAATTTAAATTATCATTCGTTCAGATTTATTGGTTAGTATATGTGATATTTCTAATTAAATAAACCTCTTTTTTAAAACAATATCCTTCATATTTATAGAACTGAGACACAAGACACGACTTTTTTTTTATGTAAATCAAGCTCAGTTCCTCAGTTTCATAATTAATTTCTGACAACAGATGTTAAAAAAATTTCTAATGAGGCAACCACATCTGATTTTTTTCCTCTGAAGTGTATGATTTTGATAAATGTATAAACATTATTAGTAGTTTTTTAAAAATTAAACGCTAGATATTATTCCGTATTAAAAAATTCTAATAGTTGTAAAGAAACACGACGTTATGCTTTATGCATGACATACATGCATGCTCAGGCCTTTATTAGATGTGTCATTTATTTTTTATTTATATAACTAAACTTAATATATTTAAATTTTCTTAAAAAGTGGTGTTTTTGAGAATTATAAAATTGTACTAGAAGACATCGTGTGTTTACCATCCATAGCCAAAACTTAACTTCTCCATATAAAGCATAGAAAATTTTATTGCTTGTTACAAAACTACATTTGACCGTTTTAAATCTCCTTACATGAGAAGTTGTAAGAAATATAAAAAATTATTTGGCAGGTTTGTATGTGATTCTTTGCCAATATCTTAACACTAGCTTTATTTTCTTCAAAGATATGTGACTTTAATATAAATCAACCTTTCTCTCTTTACATACTTAAGCAAATAATTTTTATAATTACACAAAGACTTTGTGTTAATCCATTATTAATTACATGGTTTCCAAATTTTGTCCAAATCGGTTGAAGAGTAAAGCTTTGAGTGATTAGAAAACGTACAGTCTATCAAATTTACACATTAGTAAGATAAATTGGGATATGCGTAGCTTTCTTTACTATTTTGTTGATTGAATTAATTGAAAATCAGTATTTCTGAAAGCTTATTAAATAAGAACATCTTAAGAAAAATAAATTTACAATTTGTTTCTCCATATGCTTATCATCTGCATAACAAGATAAGCACGGAAGACAACAGTGGCGGTATTTTTACCCGTAAAACCATGTATGATTTAACCACCGAATCTTGTCTAGGTGTAATTGGCAGTAAATCTGGAAATAACGAGTTTATTTCGTTTTTGTTATTATGTTTTGAAAGTTAAATTCTCCGGATAGTTGGATGGAGAACTGCTTGGGGACTGCGCCTCTGTAAGGCACCTCTGCTGTGCTCTGCGAGCTGTGACGGTACCACAGAGAGGATTGTGGGAGCAAGAAGAAGGTTTTTGTGGGGGGGGGGGGGGGGAAGCACTGCTACCAACTGAACTGGCGGAAAGAAAGCCACAGCGCAGATGCAGCGCTCCGATAAGTCCGCATGACCTGGAATGTAGGTCTACGGTCAGCCTTCTCCCGACTTCTCGTGGCCTGCGTTCTTGTCTCGCACTGAACTTCCGTCATCCTTGGAGAGAAATCCGCGTAAATGGTTCTGAAGGAGAAGGTATTTCAGGCGACAGGAACACAATGCACTATCAATATTGTTATGTCCACGTGTCCACTCGCTTCCGCTATTCGCTCTCTGGCTGCCGCATCAAAGAGAAACAACTTTTACGTGGTATCATGTCGTTTTTAAGTTTTGGTTTTAGAGTATAAATCTCTAGTAAAGTCACTACATGTTAAAACAAAAATATTATCATATTTTAAACTGAAACTATTTAAACTCCAAAGTTGAATGTATAACCATTTATATGATAATTATAGTACTTAACTAAGTACTTACTTAAACGTAAATAACATATACATGCATTAAAACACTTTTATAAGATTTTTGATGATTAAAATTCATTGACAGTTTCCAAAAAAATTACGCATTCTTCTAATTGAGAAGTAAACGTCCGACGAATGCTCGTTACGTATAATGACGGACGCGAACTGCCCTGAAAAAACTGTTTTAAAACATGTGTTTATTCGAATAAAAGAGCAGCGCTGATGTAATCACGCGTCGGCGCGGGCTACAGACGCCACGCGGCTTAGCGGCTTGAAGCGGTGCGCGCTCGTGCATTTAGCGTAGCGTCGCGAGACACACTTAGTCCCTCTGCCGGGCGCGCGCGAGTTCATCCAGGCTTCGTTTGTTTCCGTGGGAAATGGCGCTGCCGACAAGCACGGCCACAGCTACAAATGCCAGTGATTTACAGGCGAGAAAATTTATTCACGCAAAACAGCGAGAATTTGACTTATTACTGGATCGATGCGTATACTAATGCACCGACAATATATCTTTCGGAAAGAAAAAAATGTCGGCTAGTATTTCAGTACTTGTCAGATATGTGTGACATCTAACCTCGATAGCGACAAAATTCAGGTGTTCTCGTGTTGTAAATACACTTATGATACGAAACTCGAACACGAAATTTAACTTACATTTTTCTTTGAAATAATTTCGAAGGTGATAAATATACGCAAATTTTATTTTCAACTCCATTTATTAATTCACGTAGTTTACTCACCATCGCCAGAATTAGCTGTAGGAGCAGCTACGTCGACTATTGAATTATTTTATAAGCGGTCCGAAATTTTAAACTATAACTTATAATGAAACAGCTCCGATAAAAATGAAAATGATTTGCAAATAATACTAAACTCCGGCTTTGGGACTGATTTTCGACAAGGTATTTTATTAAAATACTGCCCATCCAATAAAATTTCTTTAACCAGTTCATACTGAAAACCTTCCTTTTGGGTTTGTGAACTTTGATTCGAGCCATCCGCCATAGATAGTAGCACGGTGGTAACACATTTCCATTCCACGCGACTTCCATTCCATTGAGGAAATTACTCCTACCAAATGCCTTCTACTGAGAGCTAAGAATTTACACATAAAAAGCCTGTATGCATTAAAAAGGATAATCATGTACCGTGTGTAAGTCAAAATTGTAAGAATCATACATTCAACTTTATTATAGCCTTCAATAGAGGTTGCAAATTTTTGCGAATAACATTGTCCGCACCCGAGGCACGCAGTACGTGTGACGTGATTAACGAAGCCGAAAGTAACCAACGGGATTAGCACGCAGACTGCTTGGAAATGATCCTGCAAAATATTAAATCGTGGATGTAAAACGATTTCATAGTGCCGTCCAAGAATTTTCAGAAAAAAAAATTAGTACAGTATTAGATTGTTATACTTTATTTTTATAACAAGATGCCGCCATGGCGACGTACTGGCTGACGTAATATCTGTCTTGACATTAGTGGTGTGAGGTCAGTCTGCCTGTGGCTTCTGTGGAGGAAAGATATGTCGTCATTTTTATTCGATTGCCGGCGTGTTTTTTATTAAAATTTTATTATTTACTTACTTTTTTATTTTTAAAAGTTTCCATTGAAATCGTATAACTACGAAAGTTCTAGATAGCGGCCGTAACGAAAATTTCAACATTCGAGGATTGGAGAGTCGGATAATAAGATTGTGGAATTCAAGATGGTGTCTGAGGTCAGAGTTCGAGATCCTATTCAAGGTCAAATGTCAAGTTCGAGGTCTAATTTCAATGTCAAGGTCAAATGTCAAGGTTAAATATCTAGTTCAAGGTCATTTGTCAAATTCTACTATCAAGTTCAAGGTAAATGTTAAGTTCAAGGTCAAATAATAAACCCAAGGTCAAATTAAAAGTTCAAAACCATATGACAAGGTCAAGGTCAAAGTTCTCCAGTCAAATTAATGAAATAATATTTAAATATTTTTATATAGGTATTTAAAAAAAATTAGCTAAATTCGAATAAAAAATAAGAGTTTTTAAGATGGCGTATAGTCTTCAAAATGGCGGAGGTTTTTTGTATTAAAATTTCATTAAATAAATTTGTTATTAATTAAAAAAGAACATTAAAATCAGATAATATTTACAGATTTTCAAGATGATGTCCATAACGAAAAATGCCACATTAGATATTGGGGCGTTAGATGGCAGAACGTTATAGATTTCAAATTGGCGGGAAAATAAAATGGTGGATACAATATGGCTGCAGGAGTCAAGGTCAAGTCAAATGTCAAGGTAATGTCATCCAAGATGGCCGCCGTGAAGTCACAATCTAAGATGGAGTCAGTAAAGAAAATTGCAACGATGACGTCATCATTCAAAATGGCCCCCTTGACGTCACAATCCAAGACGGCGGGAATCGGCTCAAGCTCCGGACCCAACACCCAGAAGCAGGACATACTATTATATACTAACTTTTGCATTAGCTGATTTTGGCTTGTTTTCTGTGTGTTTGTGTATTCATATTTTTGTGTCTGTTATTCGAAGTCTTTTATGACATTATTAAAATATTACAATGATTGCTTCATCAATGCAAATTCACAAATGAGCTAAGAAATACGAATGACAAAGCGGATTGGTAGGAAAACGTCGGTGTCACCTCTTCCTAAAACATTAGTATTATTCCTACCCAAATAACAACAATATATTCACACCCATACAAATGAATAATAACTACACAGATTCCCTCAAGCCGGTCTCGAGTCCACGAATCCAGAACTAGAATTTGACCACGCCACACTCTTGTAGAACGCACGTTCAGAGATGGGTAATGGCAGAGTATTGTAGGAAATTCTTATCATACTTCAGCCTCCGTTTGTTGTAGAAGTAAAGTTCCAAGTGTATGTGATACAATCAGCCAATAGCACAGTATGTACCACTCACTACTTCACAGGCAGTCCGCCGCCCGTCTGGCCCACACCTGCGCTGCTTTCGCTGCGAGAATTATACTTTATATTATTATTATTTTTGTCCGAAATTACTAAATAATACTTATTCAAAAGTAATTGTATGGAGCATTATCTCTATCCCACTTAAAATTCACGGTAGTTTACCGGGAAACCACTTGATCAAAGGCTTACATTACCGATTTCCCAAATGAGATATTTATTTCATTACCCATAATTTCGTGTCACCGTTGCAAACAAAAAAACTGCTAGTTTTAAGGCAGTATTGAGTGTTTGTTACTTATCGGCAGATCCATGACTCAGCAACTATATCGACAGCCTTGATAAACGTCCTCGTTGTAAAACCAAAAACTAGACCATGTTGCGTTGAGATACGCAGATAATAATAAATTTAATATTTGCATATTTCACAAAGGTAAACATCTATGTATAAATCATATTTTTGTGTGGAAGTAATAGGTGTGGGTTTGTGAATTTTCTTATTGCCCTTCCAAAAGTTAAACAGGTTTTTCTGAAAATACTATAAGGGTTTTTAAAGCTTGTTGATTTGGTTTTCTTGTATTTGTTAAAAATTTCTATGTAAACACTGGCGCCTTATTTTACAGACGAATTACCAATCCTGAAAGAAATTTTAAATTTTGCATAAAAATAGATCAAAAAAGTTTTAAATATTATAATTACTATCAGAATAACATGACTCATTCATAAACCTTTTCGAATTTTCGAATCGTATTCAAATATTTTAACTATGTTGTTTCTACCAATTAAATTTAAGGGATTAAAGTTATTATTATTTTTTTTAAAAGCATTATTAAAATAAATACATTTTGGTGAACACTGGCTAAGTAGATGGTATTATTTTATACACGGCTTAGTTCACATTACCTGAAAATCTTCCACAAATAATTTCTAGTATTTTAAATAATTGAATACAATTTATATATTTAGCTGGTAAGCAATGAAATTGGTATTCAGTGAGTTTTACTAAATTAGACCTAAAACATTAATTTTGCCAAAAAGTGGTTTAAATGTTAGTAGCACTTTGATTAACCATAAAATATATATTCAAAAATATCTCAATAAAATATGCAATCCAGTTTTATAACTTCATAAGTTAAGATAACTAATAATAAAAAAGTAAAAGGTTTGAAAAATAATTCTACCTTTTTTTGGAATTGACATTATTATTTTATATAACAGTATTTACTTAATATTTTGTATTAGGCATATTTTAATACGTCCATAGTATAAATATTTTGTAAAATTTATTTTCGAATAATTTCCTAATTTTTGGTCATAATATTTTGTTCTGTAAAAGCTTAAAAACACTTTGAAAAAGTTAAGTTCAGTACTTTATATAAGTTTTGTTAGCAATTTTATTAGTTTTTTAACGTCTAAAAAATTAAATAAGAATCGAATAGTGACAGTTGTTTTAAATGTTTTACAATCAATTGTAGTGATAAAAAATAGTATATTATTGCTGGATTTTTACTTGAATCTTCAAAAAAATATAAAAGTAATTAAATCAATATGACATAAAATTATTTTTATAATAGCCACTATTTAGTATTTTAGTTTTTAGAATATTTTTTGTCTATTACAGTTTGAAAACAAAGCTAAATAAATACGAATTTATATTAACTTGACAATTTAAACAAAGTTGATTTTTTATACATACGCTCGCACAAAATACTTTTAGTAGTTATAATAATAACTTCTTGTTTACTATGCATGCAAACTCTATTTAATTTGCTTCAAATTACTCATAATTGGAAAACTGAAGTTTCAGTTAGTAAAAATATATACATAGCAAATATAAAAAAAATTAATTACATTACATTAAAATCCCACTTAAAAATTACGCACTACAAAAAATATGGATTTAAATTTAAATATATCATAGGTGGCAAGTGTTATAATTTAATGTTTGTGTATGTTTTCTCATTTTTGTGAAAGAAACGTAATTAAAAGTACTCAACAACTTGATAAGTAACTGTAATAACATCAGTGCGGTAACTAACCTTGAGCTTATTGTGAAGATGAGAACGTGTTTTGTACTGCGTTCTCAAGTTGACACCGAAAGTAGATTTAACTCACCTAGAAAAAAAACAGAGAAAATTATGAACAATGTAATATATTACTTATGTCATACATTTTTATCAGTAAGTAAAAATTAATTATAATGCGTAACATTTGAAAGATAAGGTCCTGATTCTATTTATATTATACCAAAAAAAAAAGATGTTGCAAGCTTAGTTTCGCTCCGGCTTGCTTATTTAGTACCAGCTGTGCACGTGTAATCTGGCAAGACGTGAGGTTTGTAAAGCTACAAAGCTCATGTGAATGAGACTCCACCATGCCTGTGCTCTCTCAGAGGATGAGATGCCGAGAGCTATCAACTATTTGACGTATTCTGTTCTCTTGCTGTTCGGAAGAAAGCTGCTTGTCAACTTGCACTCCGCGCTTGAGCGGTGTTTGGCGGCCGATCAGTTGCCCTCTCCCCCCGCGCGGGGGAGCGAGTGGCTCAGCCGAGTGTGCTCGCGTTGCAATACGTGACCACTTCCTGACGAGCTGCTTAGTTAGGTACGTATTTAACATGCAAACACCGAGAAGGGACACTTTCAAGAACACTGAGAGTATGTATGCTTGCGTTGTAACCACGTGCAGAGTGAACACAAAGCTGGCTGAGAGCAAAATTAAAGAATACGCAAAAGTAACTCCATCTATCATATATCCATGCACACTGTAAATTTTATTTTAAATGGAACATAAATATTCATGTAAAATTACAGATATAAAAACACCTGTATCACTACAAAATATATTTCGCTGTAATACTGAGTTCGCATTTTTACCCGGACATTTATGGATTTTATGTTTCACAACAACCCATAGATAAAAACTATTTTCATATTGTTCTATGAATATCTTTGGAGTATTAACTGTGCATATTAAAAAGCATACAAAACCAAATAATGTCTAATTATTTATTATTTGATTACATTGTTAATGGCTTACAAAATGATGATTGAATGAAACATTAATAAAATGTAAAATTATGCGCCAATTTTCTTTAAAATTAATCAGTATAATCTCGAACAACTTATTTCATATATTATGCAAAAAAAATACCATACACATGTATTTTGGTATAACAAACTATTTCTTGGCAAATGGTTTCCAAAGTAATCTTTTGTAAATGTACAGACAAATTGTTTTCTGTGTAGTAGTTGCATTCAAGCACTATCAAAGTTACTGACAGTTCACCTACTGGTCTTTGTTTGTTAGTCACTCTTATGAAACATTCCCGGCGTCCTGGAAAGAAAACCTAATGACGAAGTTTGATGTAACACTGCTCGGTAAAGTTTTGAAGTTATACTTTCATGTATGTTGTGCGCCAAGTGGGATCCCTTCCCTTCTAGCGTTTGCCTTGCAATTAATTATTTAGTAAGATCTCTAACTCAACGCCTGCAGTGTTTGCTGCTCGCAATGCTTGCGCGCTATGTGAGCAGTCTGACAGCCAGGGGAGCAGTGGTTCTGCTACATAGAAGAGTGTTCTAGGACGTTCTCTTCTGGGCCGATCGGCGCTGCTCCGGGTATGTAACCCCCTGAAGGGCGAGTAACAGATGGAGTCCGCCGCTGCCTGCCGCACCGAGACGTCACTACGCCCGCCAACGTTCCAACTCCGTAAACACCGTCACGCTGCCCGAGCGCCACTGGAACTAAGTGCCTCTGGGTTTGGCAGCGAAACGCTGAGTCGTAATTAAGTGATAGAATAATTTCCGAGCCTGAGGTGACAGAATATTTCTGAATTGGAACACTGCAAAAAGAGATTGTAAATATTATAATACAAGTTTGGACTTAGCTATTTTGGGAAGACGTTGCCGTTCGTCGCAGAGTTTGTTAGACACTTACTACTGGACTTAGCAGCTGGTGACGATTATGGTTGGAGTCGTATAGCTGGTCGGCGATTGATGGTAGTGGCGGTGACTTTTATAGATTAGACTTTATTTCCTGGACGAGACTACAGTGCTTACGTGTTCTTACGTGAGTTATGTAAGAGGTGTTTCGCTTACGTAAAAGGAAAACCACTATGCAGATTCAAACTCAGTATGACAGAGCATTCACGAAAATGATTGTAGGAGGTGTTTTTTCTTAAGTGCCTAAAGTGTGTTCGGAATTGAGTTGTGTGAAATAGTCGCGTGCTTGTGAAGAGACAGCGCATTTATTAACGGCAGCGAGTACGCAGTGACAGTAATCAGTCAAGGTACAAGGACCAGCAGTACACAAGTGGTAGTGCGCCTGATCTGTGCGACAACTCTCGTGCAGAAACGAGTGACTGTGTGCTGAGAGCTCGGAAGACCTGATACCGAGAGTTCACCTGGCAGCTCGGTGTTGGTGCGCGAGTGGTTCACTCGCTCCGGCCTGCAGCGAGTTGCCCGGAGCGAGTCGAGGGCGACATGACTAGAGCCGGTGCCAGCGAGTAGGAACTCGGCCGCAGCGCAGCAGAAACCAGGGCGAGTTGCGATGAGATTCACGACCATTAGAACCGACTGTTGGCTTTAACGACTTGTACATGTAACTGTTCAACACTGACTCTGAACACGCACGATGCCTTGATAATATATTTCTATTATAATATTTGTTGGTAATTATGAATCTTATTTGCACTAGTCATTTGGTGCGCACAGTTACCAAGTGAATTAGTATTAACAATTGTTTGCTTAAATTGCCCATGTAATTTTATTTTAAGAATATTATCTTTCTTAAATTTTCAATGTTAATTGGGCATTAATATTAGTTTTGTATTTATATTATGGTGCAGGTGAAGACTTATATATTAAGTGATAAATTCAGGTGGCTTATATTCTTTATGTCCATTTCAATAATTATATTTTGGAGTATCATAACCCAAAGCTAATTTGACGATCTAATCATGTTGTTAATTGGTTTGTTTGCCCATGTATAACTCTGTTGAGGCCCGATTAGTAATGTTAGATTTATCTGTTCCAGTGCCTTCTCCATGTAACATCCGGTATACGCTTCAGAAGCATTTTAGGATTGATTGAAGGATTGATGAATGTCACGTATTATTGTGAAGTGGTTCATTATAAATTTGAATAAATGTTGTGTTAAACATTACGGGGACGCTTTACAGGTTATTTCCGTTGTCATCTGGCACCGCAGTGATAACATGTTTATCTTAAACATGTTGTGTTATAACTGTTAAAAAGAGAATCAAACTAAGGTCCTAGAAAAGGGCTAGAGACTTCAGTTAATTCTGCAAACAGGATATTACATAAAAGTATGAGTGGCGAGTAAGAATATAAATAAAGTGGCATTACTAATCGAAAACGTATTTGGCAAACAAACGCTTCTTAATTGAGTAGTGTGTATTTCTTATATTTTTGTTACTTTTACGCGCAATGCAATCATAACGTTGAAATAAGTCCTTCTTGAATAAACAATATTTATGTGTGACATTAGGTACTTGAAGTAACGATACAAGTAGCTGTACTGAACGCCGTTGATAATCCTGCAGCACACGTAGCAGTAAGTCCAGAGTATTTTCCTATAACATTATGTTCTGTAAGCTTCTCAGTGCTGACATAAACCTTCCGAGCTTGTCAGCTGCCCCTGCACACGGAACCTGTACCACGCTGCTCCTCGCCCGTGGAGCGAAGCACGCGGCCATGATAGCGTGCAGTAGCCATAACCTCGTGCACCTATTACCCCTTGTGTCACGTGTATAATGTCTTTGCACGTTCTTCATTGTGTTTGTAGTGGATTAAAATACCGTATCTTCAGTATTAAAATATTATCATAAATAACTATTTTTTTTATTTAATTAAAAGCAGAGTAGCTATATCGTTGACGTATGCGAGTACAACCAATGAGACGTGGGCTATACCTTGATGACATGTATATATAATGTGTATTATACTAATATTTTTAACGCTTTGATTAATTTCCAAACAATTTTAATTGGAATTTTAAAAAATAATAATAATAAAATTAAATTGAAGTGACATTTAAATTCAACGAATAGAGCTTTAAGTATTTAAAACAGTTTATTTTTAAATCTTTGACGAGATAAGGAGCGTATACATGGGTAGAGTAAACGGGATAGCATTATCCGTGTGATTGAGCAAGATACTTGCCCTAGTTGGTATCTCCTTTACGCTAGCAGTGTAAAAGTTCCTTTAATATAATTGTTCGTTTATTGGGCGAAGTGTTTTTACGCTTTAAGAAGACTATATTATTAGCTGGCTAATAATGCAAAAAATGATTAGTTTAGGCATGCGCAATAACTATTATTATATTTCATATTTGTTTAAAACAAATTTGACTCAACTTTTTATCAAGTAATTGTTTTATTTTATATTGTTCATTTTGATTTTTAAAAATCAAAGATTAGCATAATTCCAAAAAATTCTTAAATTACATAGTTTTTGGAATTTTATTTGTTGGTAACGCACGTTTATTTTTAAATTAATTAAATTTCTTTCCAAAACGTTTAAATATGAGTAAAATTCTTTCTCTAAATATTAAAAAAATAAATATACAAAAAAAATCAAACGAAATTAATACAGGTTATATTCACTCCAAACGTGATACACATAATGCCATATTTGTATTATTGTGCTATATTTTCATGTGATTCCTTATTTCCGTCCATTTTTTATAATCACCTGCGGAATACAGAGGCAGTCTAATCAGCGATGCAAGGTCGAGACCTGCGCAAAGGACGCGGTGCAGTCTACATCAGCACGGATGCATGGTCGGGCCGCCAGGACGGCAGGTCCGCAGAGCGCATGCGCGGGCGCGGCGAAGCGGGTGGGGGAAGGGAGGGAGGGGGGAGTCTCCAGACGGCACGCGTCTAGAGCAGATGGCCGTGTGATGTGAGTGTGGAGTGTGGAGTGTGGGGGGCAAGGTGTTGGTGAGGAGGAAGGGCGGCCATAAAGGCGGGCGGTAATTCCCTCCGCGATAACATTTTAATTCGCGGCCGACTTGGACGGCAACTGCCGGCAGACGCGCGCTGCTGCGGCGGTAATTGTCGACTTCCTCGGGCGCGAGCGCCAGTCTGCTGTCGAGTCTTCCCGCCGCGGAGCGCAAGAGCGGCGCAACTGTGGCTGCCGGCACCGCCATGCCTCAGACGAGTTGCAAACATACACGCCATACGTGAGTCCAGAGAAACAAGAACGTATGGAATCAATGAGATGGAGTTAAACACATTGAAAATAGTAAACGATAAAAGGACAAAAGTTAGTGAATAAATATGAGAAGCATTTATGGCAACAGGTGTAATTCAGCTAACTTTATTTTCAATATGATACAAAATAACAATATAAATATTATTATAGAAGAAAAAAAAATTTACGTTAATTATATTTATAGGAACCAGAATTTTCGATTAATTATATATGAGTGTGTATGTGTGTGTAATAACGGCTAAGAAAAACAACGGAGAAATAAATATAACTAAAGCTCCTCAGACAGCAAAATATTCAGATACACGTGAATATAAGGAGAATAAAGAAGATAAAATTAATAAAGTTAATTTTAACCTCTAGGATACCTCAAATTGAGAGTGAAAACTTAAGAAATAAAGCGTACGAAAAGTTGAGAACATGTGTGATCGCTCCACCTTGGCAGGTTGTGAGGGGAGTGTGTGTCTCGCCTGAGCCCTCTGACTGCGTGGCATGAGGGAACATTCCAGTGCTTTGATGCTGTCAAGAGTGACCAAAAACTGTGCTGTGTTCATTCTGCTGACGAGTCCAGAAGTGTGTAGTCTGGATCTAGTTTAATGAAGTTCTAGCGATACAAATTATAATACCTAGCATTATTTTTGCTTTTCAAAGCAATTCTTTTTTTACTTTTTATAGTAACAAAACATAATAATTATGGGCAGACATATGCATACAATTTTTAGGAAGTGCGATGAAAATGTTTCGACCTAGTTTATGTATTCAACTTTAAAGTTCTTCAATATATATTTTTTAACTCATAATTTAACTAACTTCTATTAGTCAGCACTTAACATTAGTTAAAATTAAGGATTGCGATAAAGTTATAAAAAAAAATTTTTTTGTTTCATTGGAAACATAATGTTAAAAATTTTTCTAAGTAACATTAGATAGTAAATAGTTTGTATCAAATTATAATAAAGTTTTATTTTGGAATGTACTCAGGAATCTTTAATTATGGCTTGGAAAACCAAATTTATAGTTTTATTTACTTAATTCGGTTATTTATCTATTTTAAAAAGAAAATTAAAAGTAGGAAGGAGTATATACTTTTCGATACCATCTTTCTTTGGTAGTGTCTTGTTAGAAACTTAGTAAACATTTCAATAAATGTAATGTTCACACTAGAAGATTAAACACTTTTTTTTTTAATTTAATGCAAAAAAATTCATAACACAAAACTATTATAACCACATGCGCAATGGTAACGCTTTTTTTTCCACTGCGGTAAATATTTCTCATAAATAAAATTCAATTTATTTGATGAGAATATATACTCATTCTGGTTGCCAGCGCAATATCTATTCCAATGAAACACGCATTTTTAACTCTGTGTAAATACAGAATTTGCAGACAAGTTTATAAAATGCATTTTAAAAAACGAACAAATTTCAAACATAAATGGAAAGTAAAAAGAAAACAGTATTTGAAATTTCTTAGAGAAACTTATTAAAATTTCGTTGCTTTGAACAACACGTTTCTCGGTTTCATAGCTGAGAAATTCATATCACACAAAAAATGCGTATTGTTTGAATTTAGAACTATTATAATTTACGGTTGTAGTCGTAATCTCCTAATCCAGAAGCCACACATTCAGAAAAAAATTAGTCAATTTTTTTTATGCTGAATAGAAAGTATTAGCAGTTCTTTTATTCTTTTCAAAGTTATTAATTGTTTTTATATAAGCATTTAAAAACAAGAAAGACATTGCGTGTTTCAGAAAAACTTTATTGTTCCTGGCCAGAAAATATGAACGAGTTTCTTTAGCAAAAGAATGTTTAAACTAAATAACTGGAGATAATCATAAACTGCTTATAAACGAGATTTTAGTCCTTAAATATTATCTTTAAAAAAAAGTATTTTATTCACAGCAAAATAAAATTCTTAACCTAAATTACTAAACAATAAACTATACAAATAAATATAATAAAATTATATGTAAATAAAAATTCTAGTTTTTCTGTGTGAGTTTTGTGAATTTTACGGTGAAAGAACAAATATTAAAAAAAATTGTATCGTATGCAAATATTTGCTGAAAGTAACTAAATGCTGTTTCAGCACATTATATTTATACTTTATCATCAATTGAATATGAATACAGTTATAAAAATAATGTTAAGCGAGGACCAGAGAAATCTATCATTAATTCATTACTTCGATTGGCAAACAGGGGGAGTTCTCACGCATTGTGTAAATTAATGAATAATGCGGTCCTTTATGCTAAAATGGCAACCTCTACTGACATACACATATATACAAGGACGGTCTATATGTTTAAATGTTTAATATTGGCAGGCGCTTTATTATAAACTGTTAAATACCGATGGAAAAAAGTTTACTCCATTTCAAAATTAATAGAAGTATATATTTTTTACACAAATATTATGCGAATTGGTGAACTAATGTACAATATAGCAGTAATGAAAATTCCAGCTATAAATATAATAATAAGCTATGTCATTTAATATATCACAAAAAAATTGGTTTAAATAATAAAATTTTTACCACAATGCCTGGCTTAATTTTCATTTCACAACGGAGCAACAAACCGTTTGGTTTCACATTAAAAAAAATAATCCCTTTTGGCACACCTTACAGGCGTATGTACTTATTTCGTCTGGAAATATTTTGGAAACATCGATAAAATTTTGGAACATTTTAAGAACTGAATATACATAACATATTCAATAAATATTATTTATGTTCTCAGAATATAAGAAAATGATCGATTTAACATTTTATCATTTTCCATGCAGCGAAAATACTATGAAATTTTTGAACTCAATGCATCCCACATTGCATAGCTTAGCTTAGAATTTACAACATGAGAACACATGATTTTCCAAGTCTTTATCGAATTTATTGGAGCCTTTTCATTATATCGTTTAAAATTTCGGTCTGCAAATCGAATGATTCGATTTTCGACGTAGCTGCTCCGGCAGCGAATTCTAGCGGTGGAGTACGGAATCTATTTGTGACTTGCAGCGATAAATTTCGTTGATACTTAATTTGCGCATATTTTTCACCTTAGACATTATTTTTAAGAATTCTACGTTAAATGTCATGTCTATGTTTCGTATTATAAGAGTATTTGCAAAAAGAGAACAAGACTTTGCTTGTTACCGAGGTTATAAAATACACATATCTGGCGAATACTGAAAGATTCACTCATATATTTATTTATATAATAAGTTTTCTACACATAAGTAAAAATTAAGCTGTTTTTCTATTGCAGCAATACCGTTATTTACGTTATATTTGTATGATGCGTCCACTCCCGCCACAAGATAGCACTACTGCGTGTCCTCGCAAGGCACCTATAAACAGAACTTCTTGCCTATGTCAAGGTTTCACTTCACTTGCCAAGTTGATTTCATTCCGTTATTTGTGGATTCATAGAAAACAATTTTTACGAAAATGAAATTGTAAAAGCACATTTGTAAGTATTAGCCACCTGGTGCCTTTTTTCAAAAATTTAATATTTATGAGTGACCGTGTAACGTAAATTGTTTTAAATAAATATGTGTCTGTATTTTCAAAGAAAAAAGGTAACACGTAGCATATATCTAAATATGCAAACCCATAGTACGTCCGAAGAAGTACATATATACCTTGTAGAATATAAAATCTGTATATATTTAAATGAAATGAAACTGAAATTAATCAGCATGGTGGGTGACGTCAATTCTTAAGTTTTACAAAACGTAGGTACAATAGAAACGAAAATATACCGAACACATGGCATTAAATTACATTAGTATTTAATACTTTCGCTTCTCAAGCAACGAGCAAGTTTGAAATAAAAGTCAGTATTTAATATCGATAAGGGTTCTCTTAAACAAACTTATATCATACCTACTTTGAATTCTGTAGATTTTATTTTTCAAAAGAATATATCTGAGATGGAAAAACATATTGTATTGTTTTTACCCATCAACTCAGATTGCACATAAACAATGTACGTACATACAAAATACTCATAGAGAAAATACACATTTAGGAGTCACCTTATTGATGTTTGCAAACATTACAGAATTAGCATTACAATAAATTGGAAGATAAACTTACCTATCGAATTTTTGTCTTCATAAAATTAAACCGTAAACTGAAACGTAAACATATGAACACTTATAAAATTAAAGTTTATAATTGAAAACTTCCAGGAAGGAGTTCGTTTAAGGATAACGCTTTAGAGTTTAACACAGAAAGTTGGTGATTTACAATAATTTTGCTGAACGTCGCGTAGTTACAGAACAAAGTGTACAGTACGTGTCACGCTGTATCTAAAGTAGAGAGTTATATTTTGAAAATCACTTTCCTCCTGCCTCTGCCTTTACCATAACAATAATGCTCATTATGCAGCGACAAAGAAAGTTGCTTGCCCCGATGTAATCTCCTGCCTACACACGTTACCTTCACCCCGGGTCAGGGCGAAGCGCCTGGCTAACATGCAACCCGGCGAGCTTGATTGCGCTGCCGGTTGCCCACCACGCAGGCGCCAGGACAAAACTGGGCGCCAATAACAAGCAAAGCCATTCTTCGTTGCCCCCAAAGAGTTTGGTGGAATTATTCCGCCTCATTTGGCTCGCCCGTTGCCCCGCACCCCTCCCCCGACCCTCAACGGACTCGCGACCCTTTATGCGACTTTTAATGTGCTCCTGCGACTTGCAGGCATATGCTGCTCCTTCCCGCCCGGAAAATTATCTTTTTCATTATTCCAGTCCCTTTAACCTGCTCCTTTCCATGCAGCAAATACTTAGAAGTTTTCCACACATAACCATTTTTAATTTTTTTTTCATTCGAAGCTCTCTTGATGATTTCTTTACTTAATTAGGAAGTCTAGGAATAAAAGTTAAGTGTTTGTATTTTTGTATGTGTCTTAAACAGCGAAAGTGACTAATATTTAATTATGTCCTGGTTAGTAATAGTTGTTACGAATATTTTAGCCACTGCTTATTTTACTAACGAAAAACTACAATTGCAAATAATTATTTTATTTAAGCCTTTGAAATGAATGGGTGTTACATATACAGTATTAATCACGTAAGTGTGAACAAAACTTTCAGTTGCTGGTAGTTTGCTTAAAGGCGCTGTCTTTTCAATCAGAAGAAAATTATACCACTCTGTTTCTACATTTGGTAAGTAAAAATTTATCATGAGTTCATTAATGCAGAAATCACACAATAATAATTTAATCTTAATATATGTATGGGGGGAGAGAAAATATACTTTAAAAAAACTGAAATCAGACTGCAGACAAAAAATTAAAAAAAATATGTACAATAATTAGCCTTGCAGTACAGAAAATCCGAAGTACATTCGGCACGCCTATAGAGAAAACAATTATCTCAACATCATTTTGAATACTCTTAAATTCATTTTATTCAAAAGAATAAATGCATTTATATTTAATATCACATTCGTGATATGAAAAGGAAAATCATTAATTTTTTTTATTACTCAACGGATAACTGAACACGGGTTTTTAATAAATATATTTAAAAACACAGAAAAAGCTTATTTATTTTAATTTCGATTATATAAGAGTTACTATAATGGTTTTTTAAAGATTTTAAGTGTTGCAAATAATATATTCATACACATTATTTAAAACTATACATTTGTCTTTTAAATATTTCTTGGGTTCTGTAAATTGCATTTGAAAAATCGAAAGAAATGAGCATTGTATCATTGTATTTAAACTTTATGTTATGCATTTGAATACTGTATTAGGTGAAGATAAATAAATCGTTCTTGAACTAACGGCTTCTTCTGAAATATTTATACTTGCTTTATGGCCCCCGTCTACCTAGCAACACACACGGGAAAAACAACGTGATTTGAAAACTACTCAAGATTTACGAGTTGTGTCTTTTCACGAAAAGCATTTAAGGGTTCGCTGAGTGTCGATAAGTAGTGTGGTTTCCGGATTAAGTTTTTAAACTGTATTTTTAGAAGATTTAAAATGACTGAAAGTCGTGTTTTCAGAGTAATTTTTAGGCATAAAAAACTGGTATTTACGCTTGAAAGAACTTAAGGGACTTGCATTACATCTTTATCTTCATTTATCCACCATATAATGATACGGCCACCGTTCAGATTTCATAGCTGTCCTACGCCGCCATGGACGAGATCACACCCGGATCATCACAGTACTGGCTGCTTGTTTGAGTAGCGAGAGGCAAGGTCTCATGACCTCCAGCCGAACACACGGCAACCACTTCATAAACTATGACTGTCGACGTTCACGTGAACGTGCGACCTCTTTGCAAGCGAGTGTTCTCATTGCGGTTCTTTGATAAAAAAATATATACGAAAAATGGTTTTTCTATCCGTCCTGGTTTCTAAAAATTACGAAAGTTAGCTGCAACGTGTTAGCTGTAAAATTATTCAGACACTTTAAATATTTTTAATGAAACGAAACGAGAATGTTGATGTGGATAGCTGTAAGCAGGTTGTTGTGAATCTGCATCGCTGCAGAGCGAGATTCAGCGTCTGGTGACCGCCAGATGCATGCGGTGATGGCAGTGACTGACAGCGGTCACCTGGCCACAGCCTCCCAGCGGGCCATGCCTCTCAGTAGCGCTCGTCCCACGGGCCAGCTGGCGTTCTCGCTACTCTCGTGAGCGAGTGTCGCGTACTGGTCTGCACTGGCTCGTCTACCAGCTCGGAAGAGCGTCAGCGGTAGGTTTGGCGTTTTTGTATACGTTTACAATGCTTTTAAAAAAATATTTAATTAAAATTTATTCCAAATTATTGCCTCTATTAAAATTAAACACAATAGTAATAACAGTTGTAATTATTTCATAAGAGTTATTTCCAACGACGAAACAAAAAAAGACACTTAATTTTTATAAACGATGATTGAGATATTAGAAAAGAAAATCACAAGCGAGTCGCGTGTACTTTTACACTAAAAGAGTTGGTTAGTAGCAAGTAGCCTGTGATCTCGACCATTGTAAGTGATCCTCAGGAGATAAGAACACATTTAGAGATGGTTATAGATGCGGTCTGTCAGTCGCACTAGACTTGGAGGCTGGAAATTTTCGCACGCTGCTTCCAGAATTATTATATATAGAGTTTACAATTACGTCGGATGGGGTAAATACTGTTGGCGTTAAGAGCCTGGTATTATTAATGTCTATTTTATGCAACTCACGCTAATTTGCAATATAACATTATTCAGTTCAATATATTAAAATATTTGCGTGAAGAATTCTTCACAATTTTTTTTTGTTTATATATCCTCAACTAAAATTACCTTTCTGTTTACGAGACATGCTAAGGCCATATATAAAAAAAATTAAGTATACAATTTCAGATTTCTCACAACAGTAACTTCTGAGAGTGATAAAACTTCAATGTTGGGGAGTGTGATGGCCGAATGAGGATCTTACAACCTCTAATTGAATATTTAATAATATATATAAATTTTAAGCATCATATATAGGCTGCCCTAATGCATGGTTTCTAAATTTTTGTAAGTTCATATAACTTATGTAGGCTATAATATTTTGCATGCATAAAGTCTGAAATACAATATAAAAGTCCAGATATGGCAAAAGCCATGTTCATTTTATTAAATTATTTTTGAACGTGTTAAACACATATTTTTTCAAACTATGTAAATATTCCTCCGTTACTAAAGGACTGTAATATTATTTGGCTGCTTTGTATTTCAAGTAGATTTTTTTTACGATTCCACGAATGCAAACATGAATCTTGTGAGGTGTAAAGTTTAAAAGGCATTTTTATCTTCCTTCGGTAGAATATTGTATGTCATGTTAAGCATAAGTATTTCTAAAAACCACATTTAAATTTTAGACATTAGTTAACTTGCAATCAAGCAACTGACATTAATTGTCATAGAATCTCATTATATACGTACGTTATGTCGTCTGATAAAATATATATTTCGGCCTGCACAACACTCCTGTGATCGTGGAGAAAAAAGACGTAAAGACTTAAAAGGCTGTAATCCCCTCCCTGGGGTCGAGAAAGTAATTTATTTGGTTCCGTCGTAGCGTGCCAGAGTTGGCAGACCTTGTGTCGCCCTCGATGCTCGCGTGCCTCGAAGAACATAGCACGCAGTTTTTTTCCCCCACCCCTGGTCTGTCCTGCACCCGGCAAAGAACTGTAAATGTCCTAGAGCAGGGTGCATAAAGTGTGATTAATGGAGCAGCCGTGGCGGCAGCCCCAGCGATGAATAACCGCGCTGCGACGCTGGCGCTGCCTGCGGTGCGCGGAGGCCCGTGGAAACACTCTATCCGCCCCGCGCCGCGCGCTGTGACGCAGGCTGGCCAACCCCGCCACGCACGTCTTATCCGCGGCTCTCGCGACTCGCCGGCGCGTTCACTGGTGGGGCGAGACCTCCGCGCTTTCAACCGCAGTCTAGTCGACGATACAGGCTGCTACAGTTCATGCCTGCACCTCACCAAAATATAGGCATGTGATGTTAATTATTCAATAAGTAATAAAAGAAAATACAAATAAAAAATACAATATTCATACAAAAGAAAATATTTCTAAACAAAAACTATTAAAACGTTTTCAAAATATTTATTTGTATACGTTTATTTCCTTTTATACAAGATCATTATTTTGCATGGTTCCACCAAACTTTGTTAGGAAATCCTTTCACTGTAAATACAAATGGTTTTAATTTTTTCCTTCAACATAAATCTACAAAAAATATTTAAAAACACAACAAGGTATGTATGTATACATGTATGTTGTTATGACCTAGCTAAGTCTCGTACACAGAGGAAACACAGTGCGGTACAGAGCTGAACTCGGCCGGCCCCTGCAGCCCGTCCAGACACTGCAGTCGCTCGGGCCACAACCACAGCTCTGTGCCGTGCCTCGCGAGCCAGGGTCGTCTGCGCACACGAGCCCCATCGAGCCCCGCCGACTGCCACAGTGTGCTCGGAGAAGTGTTCACAGGAGAGCCTTGCAGGCATCGACCACTCGCTGCGTGTACCCCGTCAACCGATGCCTCCATGAAGTCAACTGTACGCTTCTTCAGTAATGCATTTCTCAGCTTCTTAATACTGTTCCTTTTTATAAATACGAACACCAAATTAGTCCCACGTGGTCCAGAAACATATTTACTCTCGGCAGCAGAGGGTTTAGAGAGGCATGGGGGGGGGGGAAGTGTTCTTGGGTACTTGAAGACCACGTAAATGATGCCTCACGTATGTTATTAATTATTACTCAGCAGTTGAACTTGAGACAATGACAAACATATTAATAGTGTTTATGTTTTATTGTCCGGAAAATTATGAATTAAGCAAGAAATGTGCATTTTTAATATGTATATATATATATATATATATATATATATGCATGCTCAGAATAAGTCTACAGGTTATCGACGGCAAAGTTAAAAGTTAAAAACGTATATATGACTTATGATCTAAAGTTCTTCCCTAAGATATGATATGCATTAAATTCGGATCCGAACGAAAAATTTATTGCTAATAATTAGAAAAATAATGAATTTGAAACACTAAGCGTTTGAATAATGTTCACGCAGAGTTCTATAGCGAATTTATAACTTTATCAGTAAAAACTTGACGTCATTGAAATTGGTGAGGGTGTAGAATATTTTGGTTTTTAAACGCAGATTATTATTCTACATGTCAAATTTTACAGAAAAAAGTCACTTTGTGTGCTCCCCTAAACCCTTACGTTTTTTTTTTTTGGAAATGGCTGTACCAGTTTTGAACCTTAACACTGTAGCGCCTGGCATGCGTGGAATCCGCACAACAGCCAGTATGCTAGAGCTGCGACAACCAGGGCCACGTTTCTCGTGGCCAGAATTTGCAGACA
Organism: Bacillus rossius redtenbacheri; assembly: GCF_032445375.1. NCBI lineage: Eukaryota > Metazoa > Arthropoda > Insecta > Phasmatodea > Bacillidae > Bacillus > Bacillus rossius. The sequence goes on from NC_086330.1 coordinate 249,671,284, forward strand.
TGCGACTCATTGATGGAGCAGTGGAGGACAGTGGACGAGCTGCTCGATCAGTGTACAGAGAGCCACGCCACGCCACGCCATGCCACGCCACGCCACGCCACGCCTCACCGCGCCATGCCACGCCGTGCCACGCCACGCCTCGCCACGTCTCACCGCGCCGCGCCACGCCATGCCACGCCATACCTCGCCACGCCTCAAAGCGCCTCGCCACGCCATGCCACGCCTCGCCACGCCACGCCACGCCTCACCGCGCCACGCCACGCCACACCACGCCTCACCGCGCCATGCCACGCCGTGCCACGCCACGCCTCGCCACGTCTCACCGCGCCGCGCCACGCCATGCCACGCCATACCTCGCCACGCCTCAAAGCGCCTCGCCACGCCATGCCACGCCTCGCCACGCCACGCCACGCCACGCCTCACCGCGCTACGCCACGCCACACCACGCCTCACCGCGCCATGCCACGCCGTGCCACGCCACGCCTCGCCACGTCTCACCGCGCCGCGCCACGCCATGCCACGCCATACCTCGCCACGCCTCAAAGCGCCTCGCCACGCCATGCCACGCCTCGCCACGCCACGCCACGCCACACCACGCCTCACCGCGCCACGCCACGCCACACCACGCCTCACCGCGCCATGCCACGCCGTGCCACGCCACGCCTCGCCACGTCTCACCGCGCCGCGCCACGCCATGCCACGCCATACCTCGCCACGCCTCAAAGCGCCTCGCCACGCCACGCCACGCCACGCCACGCCACGCCACGCCACGCCACGCCATGCCACGCCACGCCACGTTTGTTTCCAGGACCGACGGGTGAGAGAGTGCTCCCGCAGTTGACGATACGGAATGCTGGTTGCAGACGAACTGTGCGAGCACCCGGGTTTCGAAGAGTGAGTGTTCTGACGAGTTAAGCACATACAAAGCACCAGGGCGCGTACCGTAGCTCGTATGATAAACACATCTCAGATCACTGTTGTCCCAATATTGCGGGAATATTTGATACATCTATTCCATTTGCAGACTGTGCAAGCAATGAGTGCTGCAGAGATTGCATGATGGTTATCTCGGACAATTAACAGTGGAACGAGAGTTTGGAATACATTCTGTTTACCGAAGGTTTTCTTCATACGTGACTATACAATGCATAACCGCAATAACCACGGGTTGCATTGGAAAATTCGCACGACAAAATTTTCGGTGTTAACAACAGTGTTTTTGTGTGAATGTCACGGCGGAGATCTTCAACGATGTTTTGGTTGGCCTATGTCAGTTACCAAACTAGACAGCCGATATGGTTCCAACACGGGCTAACATGCGGGTCTCACCGACCATGCATAGTACGAGATCATAAAGATTTATTTCCTGAACAATGGACAATCCAAGCCGATCCCACTGCCTGGCCGCCTTGATCACTCGATCTCAATAAGCCAGATTTTTCTTTTTGGGGTACATATTGAGCCTGAAGTAATAGACACCTGTGGAACCTCAAAGAGATCCCTGGACGTATCATTGCAGCTGCTAGACAAATGAGACGTCTCGTTGTGAACACACGAGGGCCGTATTGTCAAGCCATGTTTGTCAAATAAGTTTATTGCCATGCAGGACCACTGTTCGGACGTTACTGCTCCTGATAACTTCACGTGTGTCGCTCACGAAGATAATAATCCCGTTATATAATCAAACATTATATCACACATATGTTTATCCTCAAACACTCGGTGACAGTTGCGTCACGTTACATAATGTTAAAAGGCAAATTATTTGCAAACAGTAGGTACCACAGAAACATTCAACAGAGATATGTTTTGTAATTTGTGGTACGAAATTAACTTTACAAAGATATCTATTTTTTTTAACCGTATACATTTGCTAACAAATTAATGTTGGAGATTATTATGTTTTATTGTTGTGATGGATTAAACGTGTGTCTTGTTTTTGTGCACACATTTTCGTTTGCTATTCGAAAAGTTTTAACGTTTTGTTGAACGTGTATTTCGAACTACATTCGTCAGGTATAGTGAGGGATAACCGCAGGAAGTCATATAAGGGAGCGACTGACAACTCCTGGCGCGCTCCGGTCCGGTGCTGCATCACAAGCACCAGCAGGTACCAAGAGGACATGTCTGAACTTGGTCGAGTTGCGGCCTTGGAGCAGCCAAGTTGAGGACGAAGCGCAAGGCAGCGGCCTATACAAGCCAGCGACTGCACAGGTATCGACCCGCCAGTAACTCTCAACCCCTCCCCCCCCCCCCTCCTTCACAAACCCAACTGTTCCCGGGCAGCACCTCTTCGTGACCGTTATCTTATCACACCGGGCCTTCATTCTCCCCCCCCCCCCCATTTTTTTTGCCAACTTCCCCCCAAACTGCCCCTGAGCCTGTGTTATCCGTGTCTTCTGGACACGGCGACCCCACGGTACTAGTGGTCAGTCAAACCCGCCTGTAGCAGCAAGGAACCTTCAGCGAGAAAAAGTAGTAAAGGAGCAAATCATTGAGTTTGTGTGAATTTCAAAGTCACGTGGTAAATTTTACACCCTTGACTCCTGGCCACGGTCATCACACAGAAAATATGTTAGCTGGACCGACATTTTTTTAGATCAGTGGTTCCCAATTTTTTTTTCGGCCAGGGAACTCTATGGTCAACTTTTCTTTTGGCGATACCCCAACTCCTTCAAAGGAAGTTACTCGACAATAATTGTGCCTGCTCTATATGACCCTCGTCCTGACTCACGGAATCCCTGTGACCTTGACACGGAACCCCAGGGTCCCGCGGAAAATCTGGATGCTGCTCTAGATAATAGTTTTAACCTGGTATGTGTGGCAGTTATCAAGAGTGGTTTTACACTACTCGATATAATTGAGGATTGATTGGATGCAAGATGCTATCACAATAACAAATATTGCCAAGAAAATCTTAACTAAATAATTATGCGTGAGTAACTAGTCACAGTTGGTCTACTCTAGAAAGATAGTGATGACGGATTGGTGAAAACGGGGCCTGGTGTTGGATGGCCAGTCACCACCAAGGGGAAATGTCCATGGTTCAGCTGGCCGCATGTGCTATATTGTTCAGCGATGGTTACAGATTATTGTTTTACTTGCTATTGTTAAAATATTTTAACACCAGAAAAATAATTTAAAACTTTGTTTGTAGATTTATTTAACTAACGTATCAGACCTACAAAAAATTATCATCAACCTTTAAAACATATATTAGAAGTTTAAAATCTATTTCCAAAATAAAAATGGCATCTTTGAACAAAGTTGCTTCGTTTCATGATTACTTGACTTTAAAAAATCCCTACATGGCCACCAAGTTAGTTTGACGACGAAATATTCCTTTTCGTCTGCTAAAAGGCAGTAGTAGGCAAGTGACGTCAAGCTGATGAATATTTCATGATGTCACGATATTTTTTGTTTATAATTTATAATACAAAACAACACTATACAGTCTATAAAAACTGGTGGTTTTCAGTAAACTACTTAATGACCCTACTAAACGTTACAAGAAATGAGATGCAAGGTTAAAAGAGACACTGAATACTCAATCGCCATGTTTTCTACGCGAGTTACAAAGATGATCACACTGCACTGACCCTTACAGTGTTGCCTTATGTTAGCTTCCTGCTGCAACAGGAGCCAGTTGCCCTCGGCCATGGCTGCCGGGATCTGAACAAGGAAACGAGCAGCTATTGCCTGCAGGTCCTGCTGCAAGGCTGCCGTGGCGCAGTCGTCACTTGAGGCAGAACTAAGAGCTACTTCATTAGGTAAACAGCAGAGTTTTTGCTTGTATTCTCCTGGCCGGACTGTACAAGCCGGCCTGTGTGTACTGGAGCAAGGCGTGGCCTCCGGCGCGGATGTGACGCAACCGAGGAGGGCGCGGTCCGCCCAGGGGTGTGATTCGCAAATGACCTGACCTTGTCTCGTCGTGACCCGGCCTCGCAGATAGCTCTGGCAGCTTCAGACCTATCATTGCTTCAAGTGGGAGCTTCGCATATATAGACAATATTATTCGAATTTATATCACTTTTTCAAAGCGTTGACTATATTTTTTTTATTTATGATCTTAATACTTCCTATTGCATAATAATGACTTGTAACATTGTCACATTTGGACGTTAACTTTGAAGTGAGAATGCAAAAAAAAAATGCATTTCTCCCATTAGAAAGCATTTGTTAAAATTTTGGTATGTATATTTAAAACAGGAAGAAATGTTTGTTATACGTTTAGATCTAAAAGCGATGTTAGTTCCCCAAACAATTTTATTGTATGATACAGTACGTAATATAATTCAATGAAAATAAGCGAAAGATCATTTGTTTACAATCATAACCTAAAGGTCAAGTTTTTTTTATTTACAGCTAATAGAATATAATTACTGGATCACTAAGGTCGAACTTTAAGGAAATTATAGTGCCAAAAAAAGTTTAAAACCAGTGGCTTATTTAAAATAAAATTATCTTGGTTTTGATTTTTTTCTTGATGTCATTTCAAGGATATTTTGTGAATAGTGCAGACCATGAGACATTTGTTTATCCAAAAACAAAAATATTGCTATACATTTTATTCTCAAGATACAATTTTTTTTTAAATTTTCGATACTTATATAAACGTACATTTTTAGTATCAAACATTTTTTAAATACTAAACCAATTGGTTTATTTCAGTGTCAATGTTTTCCAGTATTTTTAGATATGTAAAATCATTTTGAAAAACCAAAAACGTCAATAAATTGTTTACATAATTAATTTTTTTTAAGTTTTGAAAAATATAAGGAAAAACATTGAAGTGTATTTGCAGGTTTAAATATAAATATAAATGTTGTAGAATGTAGAGTAAGCTAACTAGAACGTGTAGGCACCAATCAATAAATTATACAACAAGCTATGAAATGGTGTCCATAGGGTCTCTCTAGCTTACTCTATAACATTTCTGATTCTATTTAAACTTAAAAATACTTTTAATTGATTTTTTCTATATTATTCAAAATGTATAAATAATTAATTTATTATTTTAACAATTTTTTGAACGTTTTTATTTTTTCAAAATGATTTTAAACATATGAAAATACTGAAACAATTGATACTTAAATCAACAAAATGGTTTAGTATTTACAACATTTTTGATACTTAAAATGTATGTTTTTATAATAAGTAATGAAAATTTATAAAATTGTATCCTAAAAACTAAATTTCGTATCACAATGTTTTTTGATGGATAGATTACTTATGATCTGCACTATTCACAAATATATTCAGGTACCTAATGATTACTAAAAAAATTTAGAAATAGGGTAATTTTATTTTAAATAAGCCTGTCGTCTTAAACTTTTGTTAGGCACTGAACCTTCCATGAAGAATACTTTGCATAATTCACAAATCTTCTGGATACACACTTGATTCCTAATGCATGCTTACTTATGGGAGTTTGTATTCTGCGTTGTCGCCACTTCAAAGTTAATTCTCTAATGTGACAAAACCAAAAATCGTTTTTGTGCAATAAACACATAAGAAGCTCCTTAATCAATTTAAAATAGATCACAATTTCTATAATTACAATTCACATTCAATTATATTCGAAGGTTCCCATTTGAAAGCAATTCAAACCCGGGTGTGTCGCCTGCTAGCGCTGAAGGCCCTGTCACGCTATCAGTCACATCTCTCCAACTATGTTTGTCAGTAGTCGGAGGATCAGTATTGGATGGCAATTGGCTTCTAATTTTCTACATCAAAAAAATGTGGACAAATGACCTTAAATAAACTATCAATTATGTCACACTATCAAAGTTTATTTTTGGTCTGAGATAGTTCAAAATTTTAAAATTTAATCTATTTTAGAAATTTGATAACAAATCATAGTGCTGGATAGAATTTTTGAACCTTTGATGGTCTTTGTGAATTAAATATATATAAATCTAACTCACAATATTTGTTACGTAACAAAAGTAAAATGTTCAGTAATTATTTAAGTTATTGAAAATTAATTTTATTTTTATTTTGCGCACGAAAATCATATTATATCGTTACTTTAGTTTTTCACTTTCACAACCTCTATAATCGCCAATGTGCTCCTCGCCATTTTAAGATTCGTTGTGACGGAAACGAATTTCATTTCCTTTTTCGATAGGCACGATATTGATTGGCTGATCGGTAGCGGTCGTCTAGTGGCAGTTGTGCAAGAGCCATGGACGACGAAATTGAGTGCTTGAGTTTCAAGAGCTGTACGATTCATCTGAGAACAATACAGTAACACAAGCCACTAGTTGCAATAGTACATAGTCCTAAATCTCCAACAAATGTTTGCTTAATTTTATACATTATCTTAAAATTGCCGAAGGACATGTAAATCATATGCAACAAGCCCGGAAAATAAATAGAACACATGCAGTCCTATGAAAAAACTTAATACATTTAAAAAATATAATTTTCAAAATAGATAAAATAGTACGGTGTGAATCAATTACTTTAAACTCTAAATAATGCTATTACCTAGACAGAAATAATTTCAATGTCATCGCTTTACTTAGCATAATAATATAAAAAAATGTTGTAATAAATCTTAATTAATTATTTAGTTTTGGTCACTTTTGTAATTTTATACTGGGTGAAACCCCATTATTAATTTAAATTAATATGTTCAGGTTATGCTGAAAAATAAAATTTAGGTTAAGTATTGTTTGTTATTTAATATAATTAGATGGACTTAACTATGTTAAAAAAAGAGCCAATATTTGGTCATTTTACCGTTGTACACTACCAATGCGGAAATTGAATGACGAGAGATATTCGTAAAGTAAGCCGGTCATTAAAAAAATATAAACCCACGAAAAAAAAAATTATTGAAAGTGTCAGTTTACTACAGACATACTTTACATTTTCACATTATTATAATTCAGTTCAAGTACTTTACGCAATTCTGCACCAGTTTCTTTAACCCCTTTTTGCACAGACGTTCACCGTCTGCAAATTAAAAAAGTTAAAAAACGTAAGTTTGTAATGATTTTTTGTAAACATTGACCCACGTTTCATTAAATCATCAAAAATGACGCCCTTTATGTCCCCAAAAATGGTAGCCACAATTTTTGACTCGCGTATGTAGAGCGCTTAAACGATTTGTTTAGTTTTTTTGTTCCTGTACTAGGCTACACACATTGCGTATTCGAAGTCCATAATGCCTATGGCCAAGGCGTCCGTTCCACTTCCCGGTGGCGAACTTATGTGCAGAGGTGTTAAAGACACTGGTGCAGCGTTACGAAAAGTGCTTAGAACTGAATACCGATTATGTGAAAATGTGAAGTAGATTTTTAGTAAACTAAAACTGCCAATAAAAACATTTTCTAAGGATTTTGTTGCAGTTGCATTTCACCGCCCGCAACGAATGGCAGATTTCCCGACCTTGAGTAAGTTTACCCATGAATGTTGGGCAATCGCTTGACGTGGATGTGTGCCTGGTTGCCTATTCATCCATCAAGGCTCCACAAGAGCGCGAGATGCCCGACAGGGAGGGGGGGGGGGGGACCACGTGACCGATCACACGACCTGCCCACCCCCTCCATTCACCCAGTAGGAAGTAGGAGTAACGCGGACCTTCTGGTTCGTTCGAAATAGTGTGGGCAGCAAGCCAGCCGACTATAAAGAGGCCTGGACTGGCCAAAGTCAAGCAGAGAGGGGGAAGCTCTCCATAAAGACCACCGCTACAAGAACGTCACTCTGCCCGACTGACCACCGAACTAGGAAGTGGACTTAGCCTCACAAACTGGTAATGTGGACTTCAAATATTTCTGACTCAGTTCGGACTTCCACGATCAGTGCTGCGGAACTTGCTACTGTCAAAGAGGTGACAGTGTAGGGAAGAAGTGAGTGTATTCGTTCAAGGACTCGTGCAGCGAGTTTGTACTTGCCGAGCGAGTAGTTAGTAGAAACTCGAAATTAGGACCTTTATGTTGGTGTAAATATGGCCTGAGGTTATAAAACACTCGCAAACGACAGTCATAAATTTACTCGTCGGGTGAGTGTGAGTGAGCTAGTAAATAATAATGTCGAAGCAAAAAGGGTACAAGTCGTCGGTAAGCAATAAGCGGTATTGTTTGTGTGATTGGACAGAGGCAGGATGAAGTGTCAGCGTAACACAACCTGATGTTTACTTAGACAAGGATTTGTTGTCAACAAAACCTAATTGTGAAGAACCTGTTGCGTTAATTGTGTCTCATCGGAACCGTTAACGGGAGGTTGCATCTACATGTTGGTGATTCACTGTGAATGAGTGTGATAGATGTGGACGTCCGGTGAGTTGGGGAAGTGGCCAGTGACCACTCATCGCCCAGCAGCCAGCATCGCGACTGGGAGCTGGTGTTCCAGACTTCGTGGCCGCCAACGAGGTCCGGGTCGAGAGTTGTTGGGGAAGGCGAGCACCACTCGGCGGGCGAGTCAACTCGACGAGGCAACTCTCTGCAAGGGGCCCTGGACTGGGCAACCACCGACGAACTTCGAGGCGAGTGTTTCACGAGTCACTACCGAGATTTCCGAGAGGCTTTCTGTTATTTCATTTTATACTTATTGTAATGTCATAATACAGAATGTTAATGTTGTAACAAAAAATAATTAATTTAATGTTGATGGTAAATAATTATTTGTGATTGGTAAACATTTGCTTCAGTTGATGCCGGTTTTAAAAGTATTTCTTATATGCTCCCGTAAAATATATTTCAAAGTTATTTGAATTTCATGGATTGTCAATGAAGTTAATTCTTTACTTTCTTGATTAAATTCAAGGAGCGAGTAACTAATTTTTCTGTCAAGAACTCCAGCAAAATATGCCCGGCGAATTAAATTCTTCTGTCAATAATTTCTTGTTTGAGTCTGATACTTATATTGCTGTTCTATTTGTTAATAGCTTTTCGCTGTCTTGGGATAAATGCGTTTATCCGAAGAATGTACACTTCGTCTGGTTGCATGAGTATTATATTATTTCTTGTAAATTCATCACATGTAACTTGTTCTGTTGCAATATCTTGATGATAAAAATAGTTCTCACACAACACAGTTTTATTTTGTGTTCGCTCTAACTTTCAACCTTGTTTCTCCTTACGAGGGACAAGAAGTATATACTTTTTAATGACCAAACGGAGCTTACTTTATGAATAGCACTCGTATTTTAAAATTTCTAGCTGGATTTAAGCTCGGTCTGATTGGCTCTGGTAGAAATACGTGGCAACTGAGTGGAGCACTTACAGTTTCTGTATTTGATGATTTGATGATAAAATTTACGTTAGATGAAGTCGAACACAAGCAAGTTTTGATAACCACATTTTCAACATAATCAGGCTTAGAATTAATTTTTTCTTAGATAAAAGCAAAACCTCTAGATATTATAATCGCAAATACATGTTCCATTACTCGTTTCGCATGATATTTAAAGTAATTGAAAATCGAAGGTCAGTTTTTTATTGCGCTTGCCTCTCCGGATAGGGCCCCAAAGAAGGTTTCAAGCGGAAATACTAAATATCATGAAATCGCGTAAGGCTGAAAAATCTGTTCCCGGCAGACACCCAGAATTTTATAATTTCCATTATGAAATGCATTTCTTAATGGAGAAGATGACAAAATGCCACCATCACGGTTTTATTCCCAGAAAATCCTATCTCCCCTAAGCATCAACCAAAGAAAATGGAACACAGAAAAGATCTTCTTGTATAAATGGAACTACTATTATGAGATACCATTATTTCGACATGCTTATCATCAAGCCAGCCTAGGCAATTTCTATGTATGTTTGTGATCTGTTTCTTATCACTTCTGCATGGAGTAGGTATGTAAACCAATAGAAGAATATTTATTATCGCTTACCACACCGAAAGAAAAATCACATGTACTGTTGAAAGCGACAAAGGCAATGGATAGTTAGGAACGAATTTTCAGTTGCAAGAAATTTAAACCAAACTAAAACTTAATTTTTGTTTTTATAACAACAAAACGCGATAATAAAACTACGTAAATAAACAATCTTTTTTTTGTACTTTACACCCATTGTACGATAATCTGTAAACAAGCTTCAACAGCATATATTAAAATCAACATTCAAAACATTCTATAGCATAATTGTCTTTTATTTGCAGATACCCACATATACAAAGGACGCTCAGGGATTAATAACGTTAGCAAGTACCTACATAGCACTAAAGCAACATCGGAACAGGAAGCAAACTCACAATCCAAATGTAAATACGCTGAACTGGTGCTGTTTGTACCTCCTTATTAAAGAAACAGTAAAAAACTAACATTTATTATCAATTATGGTGGTTACCATGAAATTCACCTAAATTAAAAGGGTGATGTTAGCAACCAGTTTTCACAGATTAGTGAGTACATTGCAGCATATCATTTATCAAAAGTATCCTACACAGACAATAGCGTCCGATATACTCCACAATGGAAAATTCCTGTGACATCCTATAAAAAGCAAACTAAAACAATGAACGTAGATTGCAACTAGTGTGCTAATGAAGAATAATTTGGAAACAGAGAAAAACGGCAAGATGATTAAATTATTAACGTTTTTTTTTTTCGTCTATGGAGGATAACTTCAGGATAAGAACATTTTCCATTATTATCATGTGGGGGCTAAGCAGAAAATATTAAACGTCATCACAGATATTGAAGCACAAAATGCCAACTTCAACTTTTCACTCAGCACAGCCACCAGCAATCTCAGCCTCTCCTTACCACCCCATCCCAGAACACTTCAGAGTACACACTGTCTACACCATCAGCCTTCATAAAAGTCTCAACTGAATTTTGTTGCTTCCGTTTCCAAACCACAATTTGTACAGCCAAGATACCCTCATAATAAAAGCCACTGCCCTTTCGGATTTTTGTTGAATTATTGTACATCCGCCTGCCTCAGGAAACCTTATCAATTTTATAACTGTATATTAACAGGACCAGTGAAAATAGGCAACAGATTTAAACACTTACTATTTATTCTTTTAATTTTTGGTATTGTGATCATTACTATTTTTATTAATGTTATATTTTCGAGTATTCAATGGTGTTTAACCCACTCATCTATAACCATCCTCGTACAATTAAGATTGGTAACTAACTCCAATCAAACGCCAAGTTTATCAGCCTTCGTAATGAATTCTTCGGATGATGTATTAGTCTGTTGATTATCTGCTTCAATTAACCCCAAAAACCATATTATTCTAAAAAAGAAATACTGAGATACGTTATCCACATTTAACCAATTCTGGAAAAGGTGTTAAAAAAAGTTATATTTTCGCATTAACAGCATTTGATGCACCCAGAAACTTTACTGGGAAAATTTTGGCAATAAAGGAAATTGGGACTATTTTTTTCATTAAAAAAGGCATTTTAGTATAGTCGATTGGCACTACTGATTGGTGGAGCTACTGAATTGGATTGATCATAAATTGGTTTGACTGCAGCGCGTATAGTGGAGTCGGCTTTTATCGATCCAGGCTCGCAACATTACTCGCTCAGAACAGCCCGTCTAGTGTAACCAGTCTTTGGGTAAGCCTAGCGTTGTCGTAGAACATTTCACGTGTTATGATATAACGTCAATTAGACCTAGGTATATGCTGAGCGTCTAAGAACTACTGCCTGCTAATCCACTCGTTAACAAGTTGTTCGCCTGCTAATCTACTCGTTGCGAACAAACTTCCTCAGAGAAATTCCGCTGATAGCTACCTCATCGCTAATTTTTTTTCTTTTCAGCGAGTAAATGTGTTGACCGACCCAATTGTGTCGTTACCCGCTGTCATTGGTATGTTTTGATTTGTGGTTGAAAATACGCAATAGGGACTTTTTAACGCAGTTAAAAAATAACTTTAATTTAACATATGCAGTACGCAAGTCCCGTTTAAAACATTTATTATAACATATTCTCCATTTCCTACCACAGAATGACTTTGAATGAATAACGCCTCCACTATTTCGATATCCGGAGAACATAAATTTACAAATTGAATGATTCCCAATTGTACTGAGAATATAAGTCAGGACTTTAAGCACTCTGGATGGAATATCACACCACTGAGACAGCAACTCAGACTAGAGTTAAACTAGGGTGATAATGTCATCCTGGTATCTTGGGTGAGCCGATTGCTGCCCAAAGTGCAATGACCAAACAGTGGTCGCAATAGATAGCCCACCGCTCATTCACAGTTCTCGCTACGAGGCGCGCCTGGGGTCTGATGTTGTATACTCGCAAACAACTGCGTCAAATGATGGTGACTTCGACGCTGAATGTGATGTTCGCAGCTCGACGGAGAGATCTGAGGTCTGCTCCAGGCTTAACCCAAGGTGGGGATAAAAATATAATATTAGTGACGTCGGAGCTATGAAACGATGTAATGGATATGACTATTGAATATTTTTCGTTAGAATAAAATAAGACTTCATTAATTACATATTTGATTTCAATTGAGTATAGCCCAGAGTACAAAAAACATGTTTAATTATTTTCTTTGAATTTTCCTTTGAAAATAATTTCACGTTATTATTTGGATTAAAATACCAATACTTTGTTCGGGGTTTGGGTAGTTTGCATTCTAAACATATAGAGTGCGGTTTGTTTTTGGCGTGAAAGAATTTTGCCCCTGCATTGCCACAAACATTATAACGAAAATATTGTAAACCAAGATAAAGTAGGGGCTAATGGAACGCCAGCATAGTTATACTTTGTGACCAATATTTAAAACCACACGCAGTAAGTAATGTTATGAGTATGGTACTTTGAGCAAAGAGGCTTTTTTATTTGTCGTGCGGTGAGCTGGCAGCGGGGGTGGCGGAGTGGGGAGGGCACGGCTAGACGGGATGTGGGCGGGCGGCTCGTGCGTGCTGGTGCGTGGCTCGCACGCCACGTCGCGTGCGCCAGCTGCCCGCTCCCAGCCCATGGAGGGGGGGGGGGGGGGCACCTGCCCCGCACCTAGCTGCGACACACCGCATTGCGGCCGCGCCGCCAGCACACGCGAGCACGCCGTCCCTTATCGTCGCGCTCGGCCCCGCTCGGCAATCATCGGCAATCACCGGCACGCTCCGCCGCCAGCTCCCCAGCCGCGCTCTCTCGCCGATCTCATTACGGAACATATCGAGCAATAATCGCGTCGCAACATCACGTTACCCGGCGTACACTGTATACACCTGGCAAAAAGAAGTGGCACTGAAACAAGCTTTCTTACACACAGAAATAGTCAACCTCATTTTAACACTTTTGAAAACAAGCAAATCAATATGTTTGTTTATTGAAGTAATAATTCTTTAGGTACGTTTTGGAAGAAAAAAAAAAGTGAATTTTTACAATGCGCGCGCACCATACAACGAAATTTTCACACGAATGATGGCGGACACATGTATGTATGTAAACATAAAAACACATATATTCACTTTCATAAAAATTAGGGGTCATACCAAATGTAATGGTGTGCCAAATAAAACTTAATGCTAGTGAAACTACCATGGAATGTAAATGGTACACTAAAAAAGGTCATAGCAAAGATCAATTTCAGTTTTAAAATAAAATCTTATTTATACTAGTATTGCAAAAATATATTACATATTCTCCACATAAATTTCCATCAAGCTTTGTAGCACAATGTTTATAGTACGCGATTAATAAGCTAAAGGCACGTGATTCATTACTCAGCAGTGGAATATTTTTTTACTTTTTTAAATAAGCGATTTTTGGATTATAATAATTTTGCTTTAAGGAAAATATATATGATTACGTTTTAATTGTTTATCGTATTACTATACAATTATTAAATACTTATCTCATTTAATTGAATTATTTATTTCATACTAGATAGGCCTAAAACATCAATTTTTTATTAAAGTTATAATACATTAAATACGTTTGTTAGGAAATAAATGTCCATGCATTTGCAATAGGTAATAAAAAATAAAACTTTATATTAGTACGACTAAAAATGTATAGTCATTAACGTGTGTGGGAACTATATATCTTTAAAATATTTAATGAATTTTAGCATGGTGGGCAGTAATTCAATAAAATTCTTTGTCAAAATAAAGACCAAGCAGAGTTTTAGTATTTTTCCAAGTTTTTTTTACGTGCGTACGTAAGTACATATACATTTATTTTTTAAATAAAATAAAAGTGATTGATGTAGGACTTATTAAAAGAGTTCCCTGAATAAATTGGAAAGATTTAACTTGGTCACTAATATTTTAAATTTTATTTCATTGAAGTACAATGGAACCAGATTTTACTTAGTATTTTGTAACAAATTATACAGTTTTACACAAAAAAGTCGGTTCTTCAGTTACTTAGTCCGTGAGATCTTCATTGGGGGATCTACATGTGTGTTAGAGGTTACAACTTGTTTGTGAGTGTATGTAAAAGGCTGTTGCAATAGAAATACGGACGCAGAGCGGTGTAATCGCTTCATCACGCACAATGTCCATCACCGAAGCGATGCGTGTCGTTGACGCCTGCGCCTAGTATATATTGTGAGTCTGTGAGTTTCCTCGGGGTACTCCCGTCTCCCCTGAAATGCACAGGGCCGTAGCCACGATTTTGTGAAGGAGGGGTTACAGTATATCCATTATATTCTTTTTTATGAGTAAGTTTTCTTCATGATTGAGTTTTACAAGAGAATTGCCGCACAAAAATCTCAGGGAACATCAGACTTTTAAAAGTCCAACATTTAGAGATAGAAATATAAGAAATGATTTTTCTTGAGAAAAGAAACTGTAATTTTTTTATTTTCTTGTTTTTAATATTTTTTTCTTCAGCCAACTGTTTATTTATTTCGTTAAAACAAGTCATAAGTTCATATGTATTAATGTTATTTATTACGTGAAACACAAATACATGCTTACAAAGTAAAACGTGTGAAAAAAGGTATTATATATAGACATCTTGGAAACACGATTCCTATCGCTTCTGTGTTTGAGGCATGATAGGCAAGACAGGGGAGGAAATGCAATATTGTAACACACTATAAGAAATACAATAATACTTTCAAACTGATCTCTCTGAAACCTTATGCAGCTAAGTTGCTATGATGTTCTTATTCTTCTTTTAAACCCGAACACACGGACCTGTCCCTAGCTACGCCCTGGACGCATCCGATGAAACGCCGCAAAAAGAGTCCTGCACGCGCTCAGTGAACATGTCAGTTAATGTTGATCCTGACCAGAATAATGAACCGAAAGACTAACTGATCTGAGCGTTTGTGGCTACAGCTCAGCTTATCGCCCAGTTTCTCCAGTTTTCCCATAAATTTGTGCCAGTCCTCTGTCAACATGTAATATGCTGTTAGTTTTCTTGTTTCCCCTTCACGACTACAACGTGGTTAAATCACTTTTAATTTTTCGTACGTGGGAGCATTCTAAAATAATAATAGTGGTTAGTGTTCTCCAAATCCACTGCTCAGGAAGGCATTTGTACGTTCCTGTAAATAAAAGGAAGCTCCTTTATTTCGAAGTGGAGATCGCGAAATCTTCAACGCAAATGATGGGACTGGAAGATCGCCCGAGCGAGTTGTCAGTTGATCGAAGGGAACTGACGTCCCGCGACTCAAGCCAAATGCCGGATGTTTCGCCGGAGTAGTATATAAAAGGGGCTACTGGCACTGGCGCTGGCGCGTGGTGCCGGTGCCGGTGTCCGCCATATTGGATTGTGACGTCACGGCGGCCATCTTGGATGGTTGTGACCTTGACCTTTGACCTTGACCTTGAATTTGATCCTCAAAATGTGTAAAAATCCGCCAAAATTGGGCAAAATTTGCCCAAAATTCCTCAAAAATCGCCAAAATTTCAATTTCTGTGAAAAAAATTCCGCCAAAAAATCTCAAAAAATTCCACAATTCAAAAATTCCCGTTTTCGAGAGAAAAATTCCCGTTTCGAGGGAAAATTTCCCGTTTTTAGTCCTTAAAAATCCCAGCGGCTAGAAATGTCCATATGTAGGCTTAAGCATCCATGTCTACAGCCTACGATAAGCCTCTGACGTCATCATGGATTATGACGTCACCGTTGTAATTTCCGTTACGGCCGCCAACGTTAACTTTTTTATTTATTATTCGATTTTAATGAAATTTTTTTTTTAAATTATAAAAATATTCATTTAATAAAATTTCAATAAAAATTTTTTAAAAATCATACATTAACAACACGGAGCTCGGAGTCCTCGGTTCAAACCCGACGAGTGCAAAAAAAATAAAAATGGCAACCGATCCTTCCCCCCGCGGTGGCTGCAGGCATACTGACTCCCACCACTTTTTTTCAAAGCATATATATCGTCAGGTAGTATGACGTCATGTCCGCCATCTTGTCCTCGTCTGCTGGAAGCCATCATCATTGTATCGTCGGCGAGAGTGCGCTGACGCCATGTTAGTTTAATTCTTATCCGCTAGAGTGCAGTAATCATTTATTATTGCTGTGACACCCGACATCTTGTCATTTGGCCGCCATCTTGAAAATCCGTAATTATTTAGCTAGAAATTCGGGAAAAATTCCAAAATTCATTAAATAAATTTGTAATCTATATACTGATTGATTAGGTCGACTAAGGTCCTTGGTACGATCTAGGACGATGCAAAAAAAATGAAATATAACATCAATTTAACATAATAGTAACATGTTCGAAAATAAAAACACTGCAAGTTCTTTTACAAACATAATATTTATTACATAATTTCTATTTTACTACAGGATCACCTGCGAAGGTTAGCAATCTTACAAACATTTAGGTCCGCATAGGCGTGAAATGACTAATTCTTAGCTCCAATCGGTTTATACAAGACAGAGTCCAGCCAGATCCTTTACAGACATAGTCCTCCTCTTCTTGACAGAGTTTCTGGATACCTTGTTTAACAGTTTGCTTGATATCGTTAGAACTGTAAATTACTGCAGCCGATGTCTTGAATGCACACTTCTTCACTTTGTCATCGAACGGATAAGGCTTTCCATATATACAGTCCAACCACAAGTTATATTTCAAAGGTCCGTTTGTTGCTACGTCATCAGTAAGCTGATTGATTATGTCCTGTCTGATATCATCAAGAAAATTACAAATGTCCTTTCACTCACTTAACGTACTTGGATAATAGTAGTCTTTCAATGTTCCACGAAATGCAGACTGCGCCAAGTAGAAGCCATTATCGTTCACTTGTAATGCTCCGATCACAGTCTTATGTTTATTTTCATGTTCAGATGCCACAGCAATCGGTTGCTGCACATCAGTTTTTTTACTTGTACGCTCACGAGTCACCAATCTAAACTCAGGAGTCGTA